>NW_006400061.1:638467-639985 GCF_000299155.1 Elephantulus edwardii
ATTTGGGATTAACATTTCTGTTTGACATTTTATTTATTTTATTTATTTTTTATGAATTTTAATGGGGATTTACAGGGATTTTGGATTTCCATTCATTCATTGCTGCACTTTTCTCCTCGCCCAGCCACCCCCCCCATCTCTTTTAAAAGTAAAAGAAACACTACCTCTCTGGTACACAATCCCCCACACCCCTCCCACCACCCCAAGTGCACTCCACTATGCAACCTTAATTGTGCACTCTTGTGATAACCATAATACCCTAACATACATCACTTTTAACTTCTACACTCCCTCATCTGTTTCAGAGCAGTATACACAATTTATCCAGTTTTTCTCAGTCTTACCCCAACCCTGATATCAGTCCCATTTCACTGCAGTGCCATCATGCAATATTTGTCCTTTTGCGACTGAGATATTTCACTCAGCACAATGTCCTCCAAGTTCACCCGTTTTTAATAAAATTGCATGAGTTCCTTGTTTTTCAATGCAGTGTAGTATTCCATCATAGTTGTCTTGATTTGCATCTCTCTCAGGGCTAGGAATTTTGAACATTTCCTCATATGCTTGTTGGCCATCTGAATGTCTTCTTTGGAGAAGTGTCTGTTCATATCCTGTGCCCTTTTTTCAATTGGATTATTTACCTTTATCTTGTGGTGCTCAAGTATTTTATAAATTCTAGATATAAGTCCCTTATCTGACATGACATTACCAAATACTTTTTACCAGTCTGTGGCTTCCCTTTTACCCTGTTGGAGAAGTTTTTGGATGTGCATAGGGATTTGATTCTTAGAAGGTCCAATTCCTCTATTTTATCTTCTCCTGGTTGTAGATGGGATTAATCTTCTATGAAGAGTGAGGAGATAAAAGTTATAGAGTAACAGTTATTGAAAGTGGCCACTGAAATATCTTTCCCTGGACTTGAGTTCCAGTTTTGTCACTTACAAGTTCTGTGACTTCGGTGAAATTACCTAATTTCTTTGAGCCTCTGTATTCTCATATTATGCATGTGTGTGAAAGGAACCCTGGTTGAGTGTGTTACAGATAGGGCTACTAATTTAAAGATCAACAGTTCAAATCTATCAGAATGTCTGAGGGAGAAATATGGACAGTTTCATTCAGTAAAGATTTTATAGCCTAAGAAACCCAACAGAGTGACAGTATGAGTCCAAATCAATTCCATGGCAGTGGGTTATGTGGGTAATATGCTAGAACATGATTGGGTTATAAAAGAAATAAATAATGAAATTAAAAAGTTCCTTGAAACAAATGAAAATAGAATCATAACATACCAAAATTCTCTGGAATACAGCTAAGGAAGTCCTCAGGGAACAGTTCATAACAATAGGCACACACATTTATAAAAAAAAAAAAGGAAGAAGAAAAATTACACTATAATGAAATGTGCAGAGAACTGGAGTCAGAAAAATCAAAAGGGCCGAACTCGCTCAGTGTATCTTAAGCTGAAGGAGTTGAAAAACAAATTCAAGCCACGGGTGGCAATACTTAAGATAGCTTGGG
>NW_006400061.1:652451-664454 GCF_000299155.1 Elephantulus edwardii
CAAGCAAGCTGAAAATTGTCAACAATCTCAATCTCTTCTCTATCATGATGTTACCCATTGGCCCACTAGTAAGAATCTTTGTTTTCTTGACATTGAGCTTCAATCCATATTGAAGACTTCAGTCTTAACAAGAAGTATTAAATATAGATGGGTTGTTGAAGCATTTCAGTTGCTATCATCTCTTCACTATTATGAATAATGCAGCAATAAATATGGGTGTGCAAACATCTGTTTGAGTGTGGCCCTGGTTTATTTAGGGTATATTCCCTATAGTAGGATAGCTGGATCTAATGGTATTTCTATTTTCAACTTTTTGAGAACATGCCAGACCATTTTCCCTAGTGGTTGTACCATTTTACACTACCACCAGCAGTGGATAAGAGTTTCAATCTCTCCACAACTTTGCCAGCATTTATTATTTGCTGCCTTGCTCACTATTGTTGCTGGGAGGAGATGACATCTCTTAGTTGTTTTGATTTGCATCTCTCTGATAGCTAGAGATTTTAAACTTTTCTTGTTGGCCATCTTAATTTCTTCTTTGGTGAAGTGTACAGTCATTTCTTGTGCTCCTTATACAATTGGGTTGTTCTTGTTGAGGTTCTGGAGTATTCTATAAATTTTAGACAGTGGAATTCTTTATTAAATATGCTGTTGCTGAGTATTTTTGGAAAAGATATAGTGGGGCTGTTGTTTTGTTTGTTTGAATTTTTTTTTTAATGTGCATAGGAGTTTTCTTCTTTTTTTAGTAGCAAGAAAAACATTATTTTTAACATTGAAAATGTTTTATTTCAATATTTTCCCATTGTTGTACATTTTCTTCCCTCTTTCCCTTTCCTATCCCCCTTCCCTCCCCACAATGCACTCATTGTTCCAGATTGTTGTTATACACATAATGCCTATTCACATATTCCTTTCAGACAATTCTTACTTTCATCTGATCTAATGTAGTGTTCTTTATTTATCCACTCTTTTCTTATTTTCTCCCTAATGTCCCCATGTCTGTCCTATTTTATAATAGGGGTATTATACAATATTTGCCCTATGTTACTAAGACAGTTCACTCAGCAAAATATCCTCCATACTCCCCCATGTTATTCCATTAGTTTATATAGTTTTTCCAAAACTCTAGTACATTCCCACAATGGAATGCAACATTGAAAAACAATGAAGTCGTAAAACACTACATAACATGAGTGATCCTAGAGGACATTATGCTGAATGAGATATTTCAATCAGAAAAGGATAAATACTGCATAACGTTGCTGTCATAAAATTGGACTGACATGAGGGGTGGGAAGAAGAACAGGAAAAGAGTGGCTAAATAATGAGCACTGCAAGCGACTCAACGGCACGTAACTACAACAATAGAAACATTAGGGAAAGGACTGTCTAAAAGGAATATATGATTAGACATTATATGTATGATAATGAGCAATCTGGAATAAGAGGTGCATTTCAAACTGGACTGGAGAAGGGGAAAGGGAGAAGGAGGGAGGAAAATATGCTACAATGAATGAATGAGTGAAAACCCAACCTTCCTGTAAACTTTTGTTAAAAAATCACAATTTTAAAATGAAAAAAAATTACAGCCTCTGGGGGTGGGAAGAATTAAATACACATGTGATACCAAAATAACAAACAAATTTATCTTGAAAGAATTGAGCCAGGTGCTCCTCAGGAGGAAAGATAGTGAGACTTAATTTCACGTACATTAGGCATATATCTGGAGAGGCCCATCTTGAAAAGAGAACATCATGCTTGATGAAAGAACATCATGAAAGATGTTCGGGTAAAAAAATGTGGAGGATGACCTTCAACAAGATAGACTGATACAGTGACTGTAGCAATAGGATTAGATACAGTAGAAAAGGGTGAAATTGCAATCTATAGAGAACTGTGCTGCCAATACAAAGTCATGTTGTTTGAATCCACCAGCTCCATGGAAGAAAGATGGGCAATCTTCTCCAGTTTAATTTACAGACTCTGAAAACCCACTGGAAGGTCAGGTGTAAGCTGATTATGACTTGAAAGCTCTGGAGGGTCATTGTAAATTGCTTATGACTTAGTGGTTTATAATCACAACAACAAATGAAAGCATATGCCATATGTTTGCTTTATCTTTCTGAATCTGCACTTGAGTTACATTCTATACTATTCATTCATTACCAGTTCCAGGTCAATTGCTAACCATTCACTAGCTAAAGGACTTCTGGTAGCCAGATTTCTTTCTTATCTTTTCAAATGCACTTCTTTTGCAAAATTTTCATATACGGTCTTAAATAATATTACCCCAAATCAGTAGTTATTTAAATGCAGTCATTTCATAATAAAACTCCAGTAAGTTATCAAAATAACTAGAAATATGTGTTGACTAGTTGTTGTTTTTGTTATATGCTCTTGAGCAGACTACAACTCACAGTGACCTTGTAAATAACCATCGTCGTGATCTCTAATATGCTTGAGCTCATTGTCACCGTCACTGTGTCAATAGCCTGTATTACCTATGCCTCTACAATGTCTATTAGAAATTTTATTACGTTAATTTTATTGCAAATACATGGTACAAAACCAAAAATTCTCAAGAGGAATTTTCCTAAGAACTATAAATTACTCTGTAAAAGAAATTTCCATTTCCTTATAGAATGAGAAAATGATGAAAAATAAGCCAACTAGCTGTTTGATGAAGAGTAATAGAAAATAGAATCCCCATTACATACTGAAGCAAAAGTTAGACTAGGATTGTCTTCATTTTGAAAAGGTAAACTAAAATTACATTTCTTATGTTACTTATATAATATAAATTATTTAGGAGAAGCCATTACATTCCTAAAGGGTTTAAGATTAATGTTTTTTATTGTCTTTGATTGTATTCATTTCTTGGTAATGATGGCAGATCCATCTGGCAAATACATGGTCATAACTAGGTAGCAAGACACCTAGCCTATCATTAAGAAGATCACTTATTGGTAATAGAAACAATGCTGCTTTTACTCTTGTTTATTATTTGAAAATATCAAGCCAATATTATTAATAAAGGAAAATTTTCTGTTTATCTTTCCAATATTTGCTGAAGTCTAGTGAAAGAATTTTCAGGGGCTCTTAACTTGTAGCCAGGCTATTGTTATTAATATATCATATTATATATTTTGCAGTGAAGCTCGGACCAAATCTTCATTATTTAAATTCTTTCCCTTCATTCAAAATTATTTGTAATCCATCATCTATTGTCACTGGGGAAAGGAAAATTAGGCACCATATCCCAAGGGAAAGTTAACTGGAGGGATAGCAAAACAGTTAAGACTAAACAAACATGAAAATATATGCATAGAGAAACTTCTATGAATTTGTAAAAAAATATTCACTGATAACAGAACAGTAAAGGTTGAATAAAATGTAGCATGTTAAAAAAATTAAGTCAGCTACTCCACTGAGGCAACAATTTAGATATCTCCATTCTGAAAAAGGAAACCTGAAAAAAGGGGGGGAACCTCAAACATACAAGAATGACAGTCTTCTCCCTTACTAACCAGAAAATAGGTTTTGTAGCTTAATTCCAAACTTAGCTATTATGTGAGAGCCAAAAGAATTCCCAAATTCTGATTCATGAATCCAAATTCATTTGACACTCACTTCACTATGTATGTGTGTGAGAGAGAGAGAAAGACATGTGAAACGTAGGAGATACTTAATGACTAAAATATAGGTTCCATTTTGATGGTAACTCCTATTGCTAAGTACGTGGACCATGTTTTCTTTGCCCTTTCCACAGGCATAGTGCCTAAGTCCACACTTTACACAGTTTTAATTGTTCATGCTAAATGGGAGCTTTTGAAATGGACTGAATCCTTCTTAGTAGTAAACATTAAGCAACACAGAATTCCAGGAGGACAAGGGGAGACCACAGTTCTAATTAAGGAAATTGTTGAGGTGGGAGTTTTAATTACCACTACCTTTCTTTTTTAGGATTCCTTCTAGTTACCACATAAGGCAAATGGTTCCCAGAGGTGAGCAGCAAGTTACCAAGGAGAAAATAAGGTCATTTCTCTGATTGCTTCATCTATAACTAATACAATGAAGACTATATAGGAAATCAGCAAGCCAGCACAAATCTAAATAATAGCTTCTTTTCAATCCTCATTTCAGAGACCTGCCAAGCAGTTAGCACTTTAATAGAGTTGAAGTCAGTATACATTTACTGTGTTGTCTGAGGGGTATTTGAATTGTCTAAATCAAGTAGTACAGTTCGAAGTGAGTTGTACTAATAACCCAAAGGCCATGCTGCTCAGATGGCTCAAATCCACTAATATCTCCTTTGGAGAAGGATGGGTAATCTCCTTAGGTGCAATTTACAGCCCTAGATACCCAATGGAGGGTAAGCTGGGAGTCAAGTTCTATTCAAGAGCAATAAAAGCATTTTATGGTATATTGTAAGGCATTGGAAAAAGATACCACACTGAAAAAGACGGAGAGTCAAACAGAGGAAGGAAACCCTCAAAAAGATGGGCTGACACAGTGACTGTAACAATGGGTTCAAGTATATTAGAGACTGTGAGAATGGATAGGGCAAGGACTAAATCTGTTGTCACCATGAGCCCTAGACCGCACCTGACAATGACAAAAGGTGACCAATAACACCAGAGAGGAATTCATTCTTTAAAATAACTGACCATATAAAGGTCAAAAGGAAAGCATTTGACTTGAAGCTGGAAGACTAAATTATTAATGGAAATTAAAACTAGAAAATGGAAATGGAAAATGAGACAAGTGCTCTTACAGTGTGAATATTGCTATTAGTGTCATAAACTGTGCGTGAATAATTGAGTGAAATTTGACTTATAAACTTGCACTAACAGTAAAATACCTAAAAAATAAGCAATGGGTAAATAAAAAGAAAGATTTCCTCTTTCAGTCAAGAAGACTCTATGAAGCAGTGCTACTTTCAATATTTGTGATCATCATAAATTAGGGACAACTCAGTGGCAGCTCA
The DNA here is from genome assembly GCF_000299155.1 of Elephantulus edwardii. NCBI lineage: Eukaryota > Metazoa > Chordata > Mammalia > Macroscelidea > Macroscelididae > Elephantulus > Elephantulus edwardii. Next base: position 657,439 of record NW_006400061.1, read on the forward strand.
AAAGAAGTTAGTTCATTACGTTGATACTGTCATACTTACTGCTTCATCCTCAGAAGAAATACAAGAACAGTTAAGGTTCATAGACATGATAAATAGAAGATGGATGTCATATCCAGCTAAAATATCAAGACTAGACCAATTTGAAAAGTTCCTGGGAGCACGGAGAACATTCTTCTCTCACAGACTATGCGACTAGGTAAGAAATTCAGGCCTGGTAGCCTTTTTAGGTTTTTGTAAAATCATATTCGTCCTCTGAAGAAGATGGCTGATCCCAGAGTCTCCAGACATAAACAGAAAAAGTAGGTTTTTAGCAAGCATTCAAAAATTTATAGCAGCTGATCTAAAACTGCTCCCCCCACAAAAGACAGGCGTCAGGCTATTCTGAGTCTAAAGCTGTCAAATAGATCTATCTTGGATAATGTCAGAAAGACTTCAGAATGAGGGAGAATGGATCCCTGGTTGTACTTCTTGGTTAAATGTTGGCCCACTAATGGAAAGTTTGTCCATTCAAATCCACCTACTTCTCCCCAGGAAAAAAGATGAGATGTTGATTTACAGTCTTAGAAAACTGGTGGTGGATGTCCCTGATGAAAAGAACTTAATGGCAACTGGTATGGTTTCGAGTTTTGTTTATTTGTTTGAAGAGTCATTATAATAAAGCTCTCTGGTAAAGAGGAAATAATATCTTGAAGGCCACACTAAAGTGTAACATTCAGGGAGTTTACAAGCAAGTTGCCCACAGGGTCAATGACAGAGTCCTCAAAAAATCTTCCTTCCCCTCACTTCTCTGTGGTCCAAATCCATTACCCTTCCCTAGCCAGGACCAAACAGCTGCTGGGTTGGCTGATGGGAGTTCCTGGCATAAAGGTTGGGTTACCTTTGGAAAACAGCAGTTATGTACTTTGCTCATAGGGGGAAAGAAAGAAAGAAAAAGGAAACTTGAGTAAACAAGGAAAAGTCTAGACTGAAATTCTGGCAAAGAGGCTTACTTAGCAATGGGTGGTTGTTACTGGTGTGTGCTAATATTTACTAGGAACTGATCCATAGTTGATCTTACAATAGGTTTTCAGAGGCAGTAAATCAAAGCCCATTTTTCTTCTGTGAAACAGCTGGTGGAGAGCCAAACTCCTGATCTCAGGAATAGATGGAGATTTACAGACTTTCCCAATGGCAAGTGGGTCCCAGCTGACTGTATAATAAAAAAGAGTCATTATACCAAAAGGAATTTGCAGACACAGAAGAACTTAATGAAATGAGCAAGAGCCTATGGTGATGAAGAAAGAAGTTCAGACTGCTTTGAAAGAATTGGCTAAAAATAAGGCCCCAGGAATTTATGGTATATCAGTTGGTATAGTTCAAATAACAGTTGCTGCCCTGGACATGCTCACCAAGTTGTGCCAAGAAAACTGGAGAACAACCACTTGGCCAACTTACTGGAAGAGATATATATGTGTTCCCATTCCAAAGAAAGGTGATACCACAGAGTGTGGAAATTATCAAACAATATCATTAATAACACATACAGGCAAGATTCTGTTGAAGATTATCCAAAAACGACTGGAACAGCACATCAACAGAGAATTACTAGAAGCGCAGTCTGGGTTTAGATGGGGTGGTAGTACTAGGGATATTTTAGCTAATGTTAGATGGATCTTGGCTGAAAGCAAGGAGTACCAGAAGAATGTCTATTTTGTTACATTGATTATGCAAAGGTAATTAACTGTGTGGATCATATCAAACTGTGGCTAACTCTGAGAAGAATGGGAATTCCAGAATAGTTGATTGTGCTAATGCAAAACCCATACTTGGACCTACAGGCAGTCATCAGAACAGAGCAGGGAAACATTGCGTGGTTCAAAATTGAGAAGGATGTGCACCAGGGCTGTATCCTGTCTCCATACCTTTTCAATGTTTATTCAGAACAGATTATCAGGGAGGCTGGGCTCTATGAGGAGAAATGTAGCATCAGGATTGGAGGAGGAATCATCAATAATCTACTTCATGCAAATGACACAACCCTGCTTGCTAAAACTGAGGAGGACCTGAAGCACTTTCTGTAGAAGGTCAGGGACTAGAGTATTCAATATGGATTGAGGCTCAGTATCAAGAAGACAAAGATTCTCACCACTGGGCCAACTGGCAGCATCATGATGGATGGTGAAGAGATTGAGATTGTTCACAGTTTTGGTTTGCTTGGCTCCACAGTCAACACTCTTGGTACCAGCAGCCAAGAAATTAAAAGATGTATTGCGATGGGAAAATCTGCTGTTAGAGACCTCTCTAAAGTATTGAAGTGCAACAATGTCAGTCTGGAGACTAAGGTGTGCCTGATACATGTTATGGTCTTGGCAATCACTTGCTATGCATCAGAGAGCTGGACAATGATTAGGGATTATAGGAGAATTGATGCCTTTGAGCTGTGGTGTTGAAGAAGAGTATTGAATATACCATGGACTGCTAATAAAACGAACAGGTTTGTCCTGGAGAGGGTGAAGCCGGGCTGCTCCTTGAAGCCAGGGATTCTGAAGTTTCATCTGACATATCTTGGGCATGATGCAAGGAGGGACCAGTTATTAGAGAAGGACATCATGCTTGGGAGGGTTGAGGGACAGCGCAGGAGAGAAAGACCCTTGATGAGATTGATTGATTCAGTGACTGGAGTAATGGATTTAGGTGTGTCAGAGATAGTGAGATTGGCACAGGGTAGGGAAGAATTTAGAATTTAGGGCTTATGTACATAGGGCCACTATGAGTCACGGGCGACTCGACAGCACATAACAACAACAACAACAACATATTCTATTCAATCTGTATGCTGATCAATTATCCGAAAGGCTGGATTTTATGAGGAAGACTGTGGCATAAGGATTTGAAGGAGACTCATCAATAACCTACATTATGCAGATAACACAACCTTGCTTGCTGAAAGTGAAGAGGACTTGAAGCAATTGTTGCAGAAGATCAAGGGATACAGCCTTCAGTATAGATTGTATCTCAATTTCAAGAACACCAAGATTCTTACCATTGGACAGATAGGCAGTGACATGATGGATGAAGAGGAGATTGAAACTATCAACAGCTTCATTTCGCTTGGATCCACAGTTAACACTATTGGAACTAGCAGTCAAGAAATAAGGTGGCCTAGTGGCAAAGAAGCTTCACTGCAATCCCAAAAGCATGAGGTTTGACTCCACCAGATGCTCTGCTGGAGAAGGAGAGGCAATCTCCTCCTGTGCCAGTCAGATCCAATTCTGATTCTAAGGTACACAACAAGGAAAAAAAATAAATATTTTTAAAAAAAGAAATAAAGAGGCACACTGCAGTCGGGAGATCTGTAGTTAAGGACTTCTCCAAATTATTGAGGAGTAAGGATGTCAGTTTGAGGAATAAGGTACATCTGATTCAGGTCATGGTCTTTTTGATAACTAGCTATGCACTTAAGAACTGGACAATGAATAAAGATGACAGAAGAATTTATGCCTTAAAAATTTGAAAAAATGAATAAAAAAAGAATTTATGCCTTTGAGCTGTGGTGTAGGAGAAGAGTGCTGAACATCCTATAGACTTTTAAGAGAACAAACAAGTATGTTTTGGAAAGGGTACAGCCAGAGTGCTCTTTTGAGGCAAAGATGATGAGGCTTCACTTCACATACTTCACATATGTTGCTAAGAAGGCCTCTTCCTTGGAGAAAGACATGATGCTCAGAAAAGTAGAGGGTTGGCAAAGGAAAACCCTCAACCAGGTGGATTGACACAGTGAGTGCTGCAATGAGCTCTAGTGTGTCAGAAAATGTGAGGCTAGCATTTTTATGGGTCATACTTGACTCAACGGCACCTAACAACTATATTTGGAACTCAATTATGGAAGTCTCTGTGGATTTAGAAGAATAAAAGTAAGTCATGCGGATATTCACACACACACACACACACACACACACACAGAGCTCCCGTACAGGAAAAAGGTTGGATTTCTAAGGCAAATGCCTTAATCAGATTTCTGATTTAGCCTGAGTTCTTAAAATCAGCAGCTATTCCAGTTCAGATAAAGTCTCTTCTGTCATGTAATAGATGTGATATAATGATACCTTAAAAGTTGTGCCATTTGTAGAGCAAACAAATGGGATCCCTCAATTTCCTGAACAATGGCCTATAGTCACCACTCTCATGGTCAGGAATGTCAAATTGAGAAAGTCAGCCCTATTGTAAATTAACAAAACAATCTTGTAATATTAACTGATATATGGTGTGCATTCTCCAGAGAAACAAAGCTTAAGACACACACAGAGAGAGAGAGAGAGGGAGAGAGAGAGAGAAAAAAAAAGACTACCAGACCTTCTTTCCAAGTCTATCTTGATCTAGGAGATCTGCTAAAACCTATTCACTAATGTTGACCTTTCTAGAATTTTAGATACTGATAGTGTAGCTTCCAATATCATCAAGCTCAGAGTACAACAAACTGACAGCTAAGAAATAGATTAGGAAGAAAGGCCTGGAAATTTACTTCCACATATAAACCCATGAAACTTTACCAGAACATTATCCAATATAGTTCTGGAAGATGAGCAAGCCTCTTGGGTTAGAAGACACTGAACAGTAGCCACGACATGGGCCAGACATACTAACAATCTTGGACACACTAACAAATAGACATTAAACTGGCAGGATATTGTTCTGTTATATACAAGGTCATTATGAATTTGCAGATATAAACAATGAGAGAGAGAAAACTAATGTGACAGAATGACATAGGAGATATACAGAGAAAGAGAGAGACACACACAGAGATACAGAGGGAAGAAGATATTCTCAAAAAGAGCAAGACAGAAATAGAGACAGAGGGGAAGATACAGTAAAAAAAGACACATACAGAGAGAAAGAAAGAGAAATAGATCTATTTTAAGGGATTAAATAATTTAACTGTAGACCCTGGCAAGTTCAAAACCTGTAGGCAAAGTGTTGTTGAGCTGTTGTGTATTATTGTGTCAGAACCAACCCATACCTGACCCTCCAGGGGGTTTTCACGGGTAATTAGTTGCACTGGAGGAGAATGTCCATCCTTCTCCCAGTGAGCAGCTGGTGAATTCAAACCATACCTTAGATATTGCAGCACAGCTTCTTGCCACTAGGCCACCAGAGTTCCCCAGGCAAAGCAGCAGGTAGGAAACTGGCAAAGTCTTGAGGTAGAATTTTGACCATAAAGACTTCAACTGAGTGGCTGAGGCCCATTCACATTATCGAGAGTGAACTGTTTGTAAAGTATAATAACAACAACAAAATACATCCACAGCAACATCTAGACTATTACCTGACCAAACACCTGGGCACCATAGTTTAGCCAAGTTTATGTATATGATTAACTGTGGTCCAAGATTAGTCTTTATTCAACAAATACATGGTGTAAAAAGAATTGATAGAAAAAATATCTGGGGAAACTAAATTAAGTCTTAAAATTAATGGAAGTAGCTAAGAGAATACGCCATCCCCTTTTCCTTATGACTCAGGGTGAAGTCTCTCTCAGGGAGGAGTGATAGGGAATGGCAAAGGACACACTGACAAAGAAGATTAATCAGACCTGGCATTTGGACAAGAACAAACTGGGAGGAGGGTAGAGAGAATAGTGCAACAATGAATGAGTGGAAGCCCAAAATCTCTGTAAATGTTTATGAAAATTAATAAAATATAGAAAGAAAAAAAAATTAATGTAATATCGATTTAAAACTGACCAGGGAAGGAAAGGATTTTTTTTTATTCTTCAAAAAATCATGCACTCAATTAAATGCCTCTATCAGTACATAACAAAAGTTTCAAGAAGCTGTGGCTAAAGAGAAAAAAGCTTAACTGAGTTGGTAAAATAACATCAAAAGACCTGTGAAACAGTATTGTCATAGTTAAGATGCTTTGTAGAGGGAACTCTAGGACCTCATTAAATGACTTCAAATCCTGATGGACATCCGAGTTAAAAGGCTTGTTCTTTTGCATAAAATATCAGAGAAACTCTTGAAAGATAAATAATGAAAAGAGACCTGAAAAAATATAGAGAAAAAAAATACTGAATGGGGTCGGAAGATAACTGACCTGTGATCTATGTCTATAATTATTAAAGATACATGTTCTTGGGAAATAAAGGAGGCAGCGTCCCATTTTTGCTTGCAAAAGTATCTTTATCTATTAAATATTTAGCAGAATTGGTCCTAATCCATCGAGTTGATTCCTACTCATAGTGATCCCATGGGGCAGAATAGAACTGCTCCATCAGTTTTCTGAGTCTATAAGTCTTAAAGGTAGAAATTGCCTCATCACTCTCCTGGGAAACAGCTGGTGAGTTAAAGACACCAAACTTTTAATTAACAACTCAACACTTAATCCACTACACTATCAAATTTTAATTCTTGGCTCCCAGGAAATACAAACTCTATACCAATCAGAACTTCATCTCACATACTTTGGGGATATTATCAGGAGGGGCCAATATTGGGGGAAAGAGATCATGCTGAAAAAGGTGGAAAGTCAGAGAAAGTAAGGAAGACACTTAACAAGATGGCTTAACACAATGACTGTAACAACAGGTTCAAGCATATCAGAAATTGTTAGGATAACATAGGATAGAACAAGATTGAGACCTGTTGTCCATAGAGTCACTATGTGTAGTAGTTTACTTAACATTAACCTCAACCTGTAAGACTTAACGACAATGTGGGCAGAATGTTGAATGATCCAGAAGGCGTCAAAAGAAGTTGGAAGGAGTACACAGAGTCACCATACCAAAAAGAATTGTATGACAGAGAAGAATTTTATGAAAGAACATATGATCAAGAGTCAGTGGTGATGAAGGAGGAAATTCAGGCTGCTCTGAAGGAATTGACAAAAACTAGGCCCCAGGAATTAATGGGATATCAACTGACATATTTAAACTAACAGATTTTGGCCCTGATTGCACTCACCAGGTTTTGCCAAGAAATCTGGATGATAGAAGCCCAACCAACTGACTGGAAGATATATATATTTATATTATATAT
>NW_006400061.1:664982-684292 GCF_000299155.1 Elephantulus edwardii
ATGGGTGTGTCAGAGGCAATGCGATTGGCACAGGATAGAGCAGGGTTTAGGGCTGTTGTACATAGGGTCGCTATGAGTCGCAAATGACTTGACAGCACATAACAACAACGATGCAAAACATACACTTGGACCTGGAAATAGTCGTAGGAACAGAGCAAGGAAATGTTTTAAAATCATGAAAGGTCTATACCAAGGATGTGTCCTATCTCTGTACCTTTGTATGCAGAATCATCCTGGAAGCTGGGCTCTGGAGGAGGAATGTGGCATTAGGTTTGGAGAGAGACTCATTAACAATCTGCATTAAGCAGATGACACAACTTTGCTTGCTGAAACTGAGGAGAAACTAAGGTATTTGTTGCAGAAGGTCAAGGACTTCAGTCTTCAATATGGATTAAAGCTCAACATAAATTAAACAAAGATTCTCACCACTGGGTCAATTGGCAGAATCATGATAGATGGAGAAAAGATTCAGACTGTTAACAGCTTCAGTTTGCTTGGTTCCACAATCAACACTCTTGGTACCAGCAGCCAGGTAATCAAAAGACAAATTGGGGAAATGTGCTATCAGGGACCACTTCAGAATATTGAGAACAATGATGTCGTTCTGGAGACTAAGGTGCACGATTCAGGCCATAGTCTTCGCAAGTACTTGCTATGCACCAGAGAGCTGAACAATAACTAAAGATGACAGAAGAAAAATTGATGTTTTTGAGTTGTGATGCTGGAGAAGAGTATTGACTATACCACGGACTGCTAAGAGTATAAATAGGTCTATCCAGAAGAGAGTGAAACCAGGATACTCCTTGGAGGCAAGGATTCTGAAGCTCCATCTGACACACTTTGGGCATGTTGCCAGGAGAGACAAGTCCTTAGAGAAGGACATCATGCTTGGAAGGGTGAAAGGACAGTGCAGGAGAGCAAGACTTTGGATGAGATGGATTGACTCTGACTGGGGCAACGGGAGTAGGTGTGTTCAAGGCAATGTAGTTGGCTCAGGATAGAGCAGGGTCAAGATCTTTTGTACATAGGGTCACTATGAGTCACAGGCAAGTAGATAGCATGTAACAATAGTAACAATATGTCAGTAAGAGTATACACTGGAAAAATACTATAACTCAAAAACTCTACCTTACTCATGGAAAAGAGGTTATCGAAGTCAGAAGGGGAAGATTAAGGTGGTCACATGGGCTCTTCCAGATATTTTCCTGTTTCACCCAAGCCTTTAGATGGTTTCTATCTTATTAATAAAACTTGCTACTGGATAAGGTTTCCTTATTTATGGAAGTCTAATTTGACAATTCAGTCCATTCTTTAGGTAAATATGGTATGCGAAAAACATATCTAAGAATGAAAATTATAACTATTTAGACATATTTACTAAAATAAAAAAATGAAAGAACTATAATTTTCTAATAATTATTGATGGGGAAATGGAAACCAGACTTCTGTGAGAATATCTTCATTTATAGCTTTGAATGTGGAATCTCATATATATTTTTTAATCATAATTTTTTTAATTTCCCCAAGTTGAAAGAAGTACAAAACAAATAGACTTAATTGGGTATTAAGATTAAGATCATAACACATGGGATTTGTTGTTGTTGTGTATGGTCCAGTCATAACCAACTCATAGCTGACCCTCAGGTGGGTTTTCAGAGGTAATAAATCACATAGGAGGAGATTGCTTATCTTTCTCCTGTGGAACAGCTGGTGGATTTCACCATGTGCTTTTGAGTTTACAGTGTAACTTTTTTTTTCATTTTTTTTTATATTAGTTTGCTTACAAAGTTCATAAGCATTGTTTCATACTATTCTTCATTCACATTGTGTTTCATACAATTACTCCCATACATTATGCTTTATAAAATTAATCACCATTGGACTATGCCTATCATTACATGATCTTTTCAGACCTTACTGAATCTTTCCTATTTCCTTCAATCACCAAATTGTGCAACCCTGTGATTTCATCCCTACCCATCCTTACCCTTCTTCTCTCACCCCTCACCCCCTTGGGTCCCCATACATGTTTTACTAGTTATACTTCTATTTTTACAATAATGGTCTTATGTGGTATTTATCCTTAGGAGACTGAGTTAGTTCACTGAGCATAATGCTCTTCAGTTTCTCCCAAGTTATGTAATATTTTTCAAAATTGTTTCTCCTGAGTGCTGCATAGTATTCCATTGTGTGAATGTACCACAGTTTCTCAGTCCTTCAGTTGTGGTTGGACATTTGAGCTATTTCTATGTTCTTGTAATGGTGAATGATTGCAGTACAACTCTTTACCAGTCAGCCACCAGAGAGCTCCATGACTTTAACATGATAGAAAATATTTTTATATAGCTTTAAAAAGCAGCAAAGGGTTTGCATAGCCTTGATAAAATATGTATTAAGATAATAAAAACTGAAATAATCTAATATATCTCTAACACTTATTAGTAATCATATTGTAATAATAATGTTATTCAGAATTAGCTGTGTGTTTGTTGTTATAAAGTAATGAAAAATCATGGGGGTTTTTTTGTATTTAAAAAGTAAGAATATTTAAACAATCCAAAAGCATTCCTAGTATGCAAATAGCAATAACAAAATAAAAATCAATTGCCAGCATCTAAATGTCAATTTGCAGTAACCCCATTACAAGAGAGTAGAAAAATGTTGTTACTGTTATGTACCAGTGAGTTGGAACGGACTCATAGTTGATCCTCCAGAAGGTTTTCAAAGGCAGTAAATTGTGTAGGGGGAGATTGCCCATCATTCTTCCATAGAACAGTTATTGGATTCGAACCCTGTGCCTCTGGTTTGGAAATAGCGGTCCTTAAGGAAAGCTTATTTTGGATGTATATAAAAGAGAAATCATTCCTTGGAGAGAGACATCATGCCGGGAAAGGGTAAGTAAAAGAAAGGATGGTCCTCAACTAGATGAATCGACACAGTAACTACCACAAAGGATTTGAGCATAACCGAGACCCTGAGGCTAGTGTAGAACAAGGCAAGGTCCAGATCTGTTATTCACATTCTGTTATTCAAGGTCATGAGTTCTAGTCTACTTGAGGCATCTAATAAAAGCAACAAATATCATGTGTCACTAAAAGAAACAACACATTATTTCTTTGAGAAAAAAAATAAAATTGAGGCTGAATAAAATTAAAACAACTCTATGAAAACCAAAATGTGATCTTGAGTCTATTCCACTTGAATTCATCTTGAGAACAGGTTTGAAGAATTAAACACCAATGATCAAAGACCAGATGAGCTATGGGATGACATCATGGATATCATCCATAAAGAAAGAGGAAGGTAATTACAAAGACAGAAGAGAAAGAAAAAAACCAAAATCAATATCAGAAGAGACTGAAAGTTGCGCTAGAGCACCTAGAAGCCAAAATAAAGGGAAAAGATGTTGAAGTCACAGAGCTGAACTGAAGATTTAAAAGGAAAGCTTGAGAAGACAAAGCAAGGTATTACAATGCAGTGTGCAGAGAGCTGGAATTGGATAATTAAAAGTGAAAAACTTGCTCTGCATTTCTTAAGGTGAGAGAACAGAAAAACAAATTTAACAGCTTTACATATGGACCTCACCTCATGGCTGCATAGGAATAAGATTGACTACCTATGTCCAAAGAATCACTAGAGAAGCTCAATATCAGCAGTCAAATAAATAGGCCAGGGCAGACTGTGGCTCAGACTATCAATTACTCATGTGCAAGTTCAAATTGAGTCCAAATAAAATTAAAACAATTCCACAAGAACAAAAATATGAGTTTATGTCTATTCTACCTGAAGTTCAAAATCATTTTAAGAATAGGTTTGTAGCACTGAAACCGATGATTGAAGATTAGATTAACTGTGGGATGGGATCGAGGATATATATCATCCATGAAGAGAGCAAAAGGTTATTACAAAGACAGAAGAGAAAGAAAAAAATGAAATGGATGTCAGAAGAGACTCTGAAAACTGCACTAAAGCATCAAGAAGCCAAAACAAAATAAAAACATGCGGAACCAAATGAGCTCAACAGAAGATTTCAAAGGGCAGCTTAACAAGACAAAGCAAAGTATTATAATGGAATGAGCAGAGAGCTAGAATTGGAGAATAAAAAGGGAAGACCTCACTCTACATTTCTCAAACTGAGAGAACTGAAAAACAAATTAAGTCTACAGTTATAATATTGAAAGATGCTATGGGTAATATATTAAGTGACCCAGAATACATTAAAAGAATATGGAAGGAATAAATAGAGTCACTGTCCCCAAAAAGAACAGACACTGAAAAATTTCAAGAAGTGCAATATGAGCAAGATGGTAATGAAGGAGGATGTGGAAGCTATATTGAAGGCTTTGGCAAAAAATAAGGTCCCAGAAATGATGTGATACCAATTGACTTGTTTCAATTAACAGATGCAACCCTGGATGTGTTCAGTAGTTTATGCCAGGAAATTTGGAACACAGTTGTCTGGCCAACAGATTAGAAGAGGTCCATATTTGTTCCCATTCCCAAGAAAGGTGATCCAAGCAGAGGGCTGAGGATGAGCAGATAGGTGGAGGGAAGGGGTGAAGGGGAGGACACAGACTGACATTAATCATATAGTTGCACAATTTGATGGGTGAGGTGAAAGGAATGGGAAAGATACAGTGCGAAAAACAATGTATACAAACTTTGAAAATAAATCACTATAATTTTTTTTAAATTGATGCAACAGAATATGAAAACTATTGAACAATATTACTTAAATCACATGCAAGCAAAGTACTGCTGAAGATCATTCAAAAAAAGCTGGAAGAGTACATGGATAAGGAACTGGCAGAAATTCAAGCAGCATTTACAAGAGGCACCAGGGATATCATTGTTGATGTCAGTTGGAGCCTGCCTGGCTGAAAATAAGAGTACCAGAAGAATGTCTATTTATACTTTGTTGACTATGCAAAGGCGTTTGACCGTGTGGATCATAACAAGTTATGGAAAACATTAAGAAGAATGGCAATCCCGAGCACTTAATTGTGCTCATGCAAAATCTATGCCCAGACCAAGAAGCTGTTGTGTGAACAGAGCAAAGGAACACTATGTATTACTAGAGAAATATATAATTCTGATTATAGCAGAGAATAGAAATAAAATTACGAAAACACCAAAAACAAAATCAAAACCCCAACATGTGGAACATTGTGTAAGCAGTAAGGCTGACTTAGTAGTAGACACATCTGACCTCTATACCACATGAGAAAACTCTCTCCATCAACCTCTCTCCAACATCCCTGTCCATACTGCTACCATTTCTAACACCAACTGCATCTGCCTGGACCCTCACTAGACCTGAGAATTTGCTGTTAAGTCAATGACTTACAGACCATACTAATTTTTATGGAGTTTATTACATATATTAACAGGTTATACAATTCAGGTTGGCAACAGGAAATAATTCTTTGATCAGGAGAGTTTCTCAAGCATGCTTCCAGGTCCTTTGACTTTCATTCTCTAGGCCTCTGGTCAATGTTACTCTCTTTGTGCTGCCAATTATGGCATCACCCTCACTCATGTCCTCCAGAAAGCCTTGGGAAAGGCCCCTGACTCTGGCACCAAGGAGCAGCTGTACTATGTCAATTCTGTCTTATGTCTATCTCTGGTTCTCTGCTGCTGTTGCTATTATTATCTAGATCCCCCTCTGTCTGGTGCAAGAAATCAATGAAGCTGAAGGTCACACACTGCATTCTTGGCTGCTTCCTTCTTGCTAGGGGAAACATTCCCACCTTCTGCTGCTCCCTACTGAATTTAAGCCTGGTGAGCTGGCATTGTCTAACCCCGTCATTAATAAACTTCACATCCGATTTGCATATTTCTGCCCACCGTGTAACAGGAATCAAAGAATGCCATTTTGACATCAACCTATTGTACGACAAACCCTTTCAACATCAGAATGGAAATAAGTTCTTTAAGACTACTGAGTTCAAGTTAGAAAGATCAGGGAGCCATCTAGAAGAGGAAATAGACGACACTTTGAGTATAAATAAGAGGAAAACTGGATTAATACACATCAAGTATTTTAAATTCTTGACATTTTGTTTAAAATAAGTCTTATTGGATATCTCTGGAATAAGAGAGAAACAGTTATTCAGAAATCTATTTACGAGAAGGAAGGAATGAAGCACTTACTTGGACTTCTTTAATGCTTCAAACTATTCTAATAACTAAATTGGGAAAATTCGGGGATTTTTTTTTACACAGGCTTGATTTTGGGTTTTGACACTATGACCATATATATTTGCAGTCTGAAGGCAGGAAAGTAATTTCCTCTCCTTCTATAATTCCCCACTATATTTGGAGAATAAGTATCACTCAGGTAAGGACTGCAAGGTTAAGACAAGTTAAAAGTAAATGACTTGCTGGCAACAGCCTTGAGTGTGTGGGAGATTGTAAGGATGGCATGAGATAGGACAGTAGTGTTCAGATCGGTTTTTCACAGGGTTGCTATGAGTCAGACTCGATTCAGTGGCACCTGACAACATCAGGGTAAAAACACTTCTTCCATTCCAAAAGGTAATGGAGAGTCTAAGAGCTCTGGATATTCCAAAAACTACAAAAAGAACAAACAAATCTGTGTTGGAGGGAATGCAACAAGGCTGCTCCTTAGGAAATCATGAAAGTTTCCCTCCCTCTTTCACTGCTAATAAGTTAGAACTCCCATTGGGTTTCTCTACGGAAGGAAATTAGTCACCCTTGGAGCCAATGGTGGATTTGAACCACCAGAGAAGCAAAGACTTTAGGTTGGCAGTACAACTCCTATCAACACCAGAGCTCTCTCATAAAGATTTACAGTCTCAGAAATCTAATGAAGGGTCACTGTGAGTCAGAATTTATTTGACAGTGGCGGTTTTGATTGGGTTTATTTCATCTGGAAGGGTAGAAAGAAAAGAGTCTAGATTTCAAGGTTTACCAGAACACACTCATCCACATGAAAGTTCCCAGGCCAGTTCCATTCTTTCTTTATGAGGCCTTTACTTCAACATAGGAGACTAATAAGGCTGGACATTCAATCTTTTCTATGTGTATGGCTGCTTTGCTGTTGTTGTTGTTAGGTGCCATCAAGTCAAGTATGACTCATAGCGACCCTATGAACAAAAGATCTGAACCTAGTCCTCTCACACTTCCTGACACACAAGAGTCCAATAGAGCAGTAACCTTGTCAATCCACTTGGTCGAGGATCTTCCTCTCCTTCGCCAAACCTCTACCCTTCCCAACTTCATGTCCCTCTCCAAGGAGTAGCACCTCCTAACAATATGTCCAAAGTATGTAAGGCGAAACCTCATCATTCTTGTCTCCAAAGAGCACTCTGGCTGCACCCTCTCCATTATCTATTCATTCTCTTGGTCATCAATGCAATGTTCAGTGCTCTTCATAAACACCACAGCTCAAAAGTGTCAATTCTTTTTCTTTCATCCATATTCATCATTAAGGTTTCTGATGCATAGCTAGTAATCGGAAATATTATGGCCTGAATCAGACACATTCTAGTCCTCAATCATTACTCCTAAATAATTTGGAGAGGTCTCTAACTGCAGATTTTCCCAGTGCAATGTGTCTCTTTATTTCCTGACTGCTCGTACCAAAGGTATTAATTGTGAACCCAAGCAAGATGAAACTGTTGACAGTTTCAATCTACTCTCCATCCATTGCCTATAACACTGCCTATTGGTCCAGGGGTAAGAATCTTTGCTTTCTTGATATTGAGATGCAATCCATAGTTAAAGCTGCATTCCTTAATCTTCTGCAACAAGTACTTCAAGTCCTCCCTACTTTCAGCAAGTAAGGTTGTGTCATCTGCATAATGCAGGTTATTGACGAGTCTCCCTTCAATCCTGATGCCACATTCCTCTTCACAGAGTCCACCATCTCAGCTAATTTGCATATAGATGGAACAGGTATGGCGGTAGAATACATCCCTGATGCACTCCCTTCCCAATTTCCAACTATGCGGTGCTCCCCTTCTCCATTCACACAATAGCTTCCTGATCCACATATAGGTTCCTCATGATCAAGTGCTCTGGAATGTCCATTCTTCTCAATGTCAGCCACAACTTGTCATGATCCACTCAATCAAATGCGTTTGCATAGTAAATAAAGCACAAATAGGCATTCTTCTGGTATTTCTTACTTTCAGGCAGGATCCATCTGACATCAGCAGAGATATCCCTGGTGCCACAGCCTCTTCTCAATACCACTTGAACTTCTGGCAATTTCCTACCTATGTACTGTTTTAGCCATTTTTTAATGATTTTCAGCAGTATTTTGCTTGCATGTGATATAAATTATATTGTTCGATAATTTCCACATTCAGTTGGATCGCCCTTCTTGGGAATAGGAACAAATATAGATCTCTTCCAATCCGTTGGCCAGACAGCTGTCCTTCAAATTTCCTGACATAGACTAGTGAGTGCATGAGTGCATCCAAAGCTGCATCTGTTAATTGAAACAAGTCTATTGGTATCCCACTGATTCCTGGGCACCTATTTTTTGCCAGTGCCTTCAATGAAGCTTCCACTCCCTCTTTCATTGCTGTAGGCTCCTGTTCATATGGTACTTCCTGAAGTTTTTTTAAGTGTATGGCTTAACTACCTTATAATTCTGAGCCTCATTTTCTGCACAATCTGTTTGTTGCACTGCTGCAAAAGATAAGAACTCTTGTACATGTCATGCATATTGAGAGTATGCCTTGAGTTGGTAACTGGTTAATTTCTCTCTTTTTTTTTTCATGGATTCTAAAGCCTTTGTTAACAAGCAGTGATATGCTCCACAGTCCTTATTACCACTGCCCATATGTCAAATGCCACCTATCACATATGCCAGTGTTTCAGCTTCCACTTGTGGGCCAGTTTCCTACATGTGAAGGTCATAGTAACTGTGGTGTAACACCAGGGTAATAACCACAAACAGTATGGCTTCTGTCACCAAGTGCCTTGTGCATCATGCAGCTCTAGAATCCCATCCCCACCTTGATAAGCTGCTTTCTAGGCAACTCAAGACAATAAATTGTCTATTGGGCCTGAATTTCTTGAAGACAGACATGAGGTAAGTTTATCTTGGTAAGCAACCCAGAAACAAAAGTGATTTGGAAGCACAGAACAGGATAAGGAGAAGACAATACAAAAGTGTGCTACCAGTTGTCCAGTGCTATGGGAAACTGGGGCATGAACCCTTTAGAAACTCTTTGAGTTGCTATATGGAAGGAAACTCAGAGTTGCGAACCAGAAGAACAATTTCTTTCTCCATTTGTAAGGAGTTGCACTGCCAGCCCAAAAGCATGCATTTCTAATCCACCTACTCTGAGGAAGAAAGAAGAAGTATCCTTCCATGCATGCAATTGCTGCCTCTGAAAACTCAGTGGAGAACCAGCTATAAATCAGTTCCAACTCAACAGCAATGACTTATTGAGTTTTCTGTTATCCTGAGTCAAAAGTGGTCCCTCACATTGTTAACTCTTCCAAATTGTGTGTGTGTGTGTGTGTGTGTGTGTGTCCAAGACAGTTCTACGTGACTGAAACAGTAGAGAAGTCAGAACGAAAGGAACAAAAAAGTATATGGTGCAACTGAAGCAATGATTTTTTAAAAGTTTGTTTGCTTCTATGAAAACACTGTATTCTAGCATATTGTTAAGTGCACTACAACTGATAGTAATCCTATGAACAGTAGATTTGAACCTTTTCCTATACGGCACCATCCTTATATTCTTCAACATGCTCAAGTCCGTTGTTACAGTCACTGTGTCAAACCATCTTGTCGAGGCTTTTATCCACGTTCTCTACCCTTCACCTTCCCCAGCATGATGACTTTTTCCAAGGACTGGCCCATTTTGACAACACACTCTAAATATGTGACATCATCTTTTCACCATCCTTGCCTCTAAGGAGAATCCTGGCTGCACTTCCTGCCTGGCAGACTTGTTTGCACTTTTGACAGTTTATGGGATATTAAGTACTCTTCTCCAACACGTCACTAAAAGGCATTGATTCTTGCCTATCTTCTTTATTGCCCAAGGTTCTTGTATAGGTAGCTCTGGTGGCATAGTCTATAGAGAATTGTGCTGCTAACTCAAAGGTGAGGTCCTTGCTGGCAGTTCGATCCCACCACCTGCTCCTATAAAGAAAGATGGACAATCTCTTCTTATGTTATTTACAACTTCCAAAAATATGCTGACGGGTCAGCTATGAGTCAGTTCCAACTAGACAGCAATAAGATGATGATGATGATATTAAATTACTATGCAAATGAAAACTGTCCTGTTGATTTTAGCTTATGGAGACCTCATATTTGTCAGAGAAATACATCCACAGAGTTCTCAATGACTGATCTTTTAGAAGTAGATCACCAGTGACTTCTTACAAGGCCCCCCTGGGTGTACTAGAACTTTTAACCTTTTAATTAGCAGATGAGCATACTTAAAAGTTTGCACACCCCAGAACTTTGTTTTACCCATTAGTTACTCTTTTGTTTTTACTTTAAAAACATAAGATTAATTATATTCATAATCTTCAACTCCCAAAAGCCTAATATTTTAATCAAACAGGAGAGAAAAAGTTAAATAAGTTAAACACATTTTGGGGTTGATCTTTTTCTTTCCTTCTTTTTGCGTGTCTGCCTTCCCTCCTTCTTCTCCTGCCCTTTTGTAATTGTTGTTAGATGCTAACAGGTCAGCTCTGACAAATATCAATACCATGTGCAAGAGAATAAAGCACTGTCTGATCCTGCACCATCTTCACAATTTCTGCTGTTCTTAAATTCATTGTGTGGCCACTGTGTTGACCCAGCTTTTTAGGGCTCTTCTTCCTAGCTAGCCTTTTACTTTACCAGACATGTTGTTTTTCTTCAAGGACTGGTCTTCCTGATGGTTGTTGTTGTTGTTGTTGTTGTTGTTAAGTGCCATTGAGTTGCTTGTGACTCATAGCGACCCTATGTACAACAGCCCTAAACTCTGCTCTGTCCTGTGCCAATCTCATTGTCTTTGACACACTCATCCCAATTACCCCAGTCACCGGAATCAATCCATCTTCTAGAGGGCCTTCCCCTCCTGCGCCTGCCCTCCACCCTCCCAAGAATGATGTCCTTCTCCAAGGACCGATCTCTCCTTCCAACATGACCAAAGTATTTAAGACGAAGCCTCGGAATCCTTGCCTCCGAGGAGCAGCCTGGTTTAACCCTCTCTAGGATGAATCTGTTTGTTTTCCTAGCATCCATGGTACCCTCAATGCTCTTCTCCAATACCAAAGCTCAAAGGCATCAATTCTCCTTCTATTCTCCCTAGTCATGCACAACTCTCTGACGCATAACAAGTGATTGCAAAGACCATGGCCAGTATCAGATGCACCATAGTCTCCAGAGAGACACCACTGCTCTTCAGTACTTTGGATAGGTTCCTAACAGCAGACTTTCCCATGGCAAAATGTATTTTCATTTCCTGGTTACTGGTGCCAACAGTGTTGACTGTGGAGTCAAGCAAACTAGAGCTGTGAACAATCTCAATCTCTTCACCATCCATCCTGATGCTGCCAATTAGCCCAGTGGTGAGAATCTTTGTCTTCTTTATATTGAGACTCAATCCATATTGAAAGCTGCAGTCCTTCACCCTCTGCAGCAAGCACTTCAGGTCCTCCTCAGTTTCAGCAAGCAGGGTTGTGTCATCTACATAACGCAGATTGTTGATCTTCCACCAATCCTGATGCCACATTTCTCCTCATAGAGCCCAGCCTCCCACATGGTCTGTTCTGCATACAAGTTGAAAAGGTATGGAGACAGGACACATCCCTTGCGTATGCCCTTCCCAATTTTGAACCATACAGTGTTTCCTTGCTCTGTTCTGACGGCTGTCTCTTGATTCAAGTATAGGTTTCACATTAGAACGATCAAGTGTTCTAGGATTCCCATTCTTCTCAGAGTCAGCCACAGTTTGTTATGGTCCACACAGTCAAACGCCTTTGCATAAACAATGAAACACAGATAGACATCCCTCTGGTACTCCCTGCTTTCAGCCAAGATCCATCGAACATTAGCTACAATATCCCTAGTACCACAACCCCTTCTAAACCCAGCCTGGACTTCTGGCAGTTCTCTGCTGATGTGTGGTTCCAGTTGTTTTTGGATAATCTTCAGCAGAATCTTGCTTGCGTGTGGAATAAATGTTATTGTTCTATTGTTTCCACACTCTGTTGGGTCACCTTTCTTTGGAATGGGAACAAATATAGATCTCTTCCAGTCAGTTGGCCAAATGGTTGTTCTCCAGATTTCTTGACACAACTTAGTGAGCACATCCAGGGCAGCATCTGTTAGCTGAAATATGTCAATTGGTATACCATCTATTCCTGGGGCCTTATTTTTCTGTTATTTCCTTCAAAGCAGTTTGAACGTCTTCCTTCATCACCATAGGCTCTTGCTCATATGTTGTTTCATGAAATTCTTCTGTGTCTGCCAATTCTTTTTGATACAGTGACTCAGTATATTCTTTCCATCTTCATTTAATACTTCCTAGACCATTTAATATTCTGCCTAAAACATCCTTGATTATAGCAACTTGAGGTTTGAATTTGTTCTTCAGTTCCTTGAGCTTAAGAAATGCTGAGCGAGTTCTGCTCTTTTGATTTTCTGATTCCAGCTCCTTGCACATTTCGTTGTAATATTTTACTTTGTCATCCCGTGCTGCTCAAAGTATGTGAGACGCTCTAACCATCCTCACTTCTTTTTTTCTTTTATTTTATTAATTTTTATGAACATTTACAGAGACTTTGGATTTCCATTCATTCATTGTTGCACTTTTCTCCTTGCCCAGTCCTCTCCTATCCCAGTAAAAGGAAAATTCTTTCTTTGGTGTACAATCCACCAGCACCCCTCCCCCCACCCCGAGTACACTCCACTATACAACCTTCATTCTGGACTCTTATGATAACCATAATGCCCTACCATATAACGCTTTTAAACTGTTCTCTCACTCATCTGTTTCAATGCAGTATACATAATTTATCCAGTTTTTCTCAGTCTTACCCCAACCCTGATGTCAGTCCCATTCTACAACAATGGCACCATGCAGTATCTGTCCTTTTGTCACTGAGATACTTCACTCAGCATAATGTCCTCCAGGGTCACCCATTTTGAATAATATTGAATGAGTTCCTTGTTTTTCAATGCAGCATAGTATTCCATTGTGTGAATATACCACAGCTTCTCTATCCATTCATTTGTTGATGGGCACCTGGGTTGTTTCCAACTCCTTGCTATTGTGAACAAAGCCACGATAAGTATGGGTGTGCATTATCCTCACTTCTAAAGAGTATTTTGAATGCACTCCTTCCAACACAGACATATTTGTTCTTTGGCAGCCTATGTCGTTTTGTGCCATCAAGTTGAAATTGACTCATAGCTCAGCCTCCAGTTGGTTTGTAGAGGCTATACATTGCACAGGTGGAGACTGTCCATCTTTCCCACACACAGCAGCTGATGGATTTGAAATGTCTGGTTTTGGATTGGCAGTGCAATGCCTTAACACTACTGTGGTATACACAATATTCTTCACCAAGCTCTAATTCAAAGGCATCAGTCCTCCTTTGTTCTTATTTGTGGTTTAACATTCACATGCATATGAGGCTATTGAAAATACCATGGCTTTGGGCTGATGCACCTAGCCCTCAAAATCCTTGCTCTGTCACCCTTTAAAGAGGTCTTTAACATAGATTTGCAATGCAGTGTTATTTTGATTTCCTAACTTCTGCTTCTAAGAGTATTGATCCAAGTAAAATGATATCCTTGAAAACACCAGTCTTTCCTCTATTTATCATGATGCCTTTTAGTCCAATTGTGAGGAATTATGTTACATGTTGAGATGTAATCCCTATCTCAGGCTAAAGTTTTTAAGTTTCATCTATAGGCTTCATCTTAGATCTTCATGTTCTGCAAGTAAAGTTGTATCACCTTCATACTAAAGGTTGTTAATTAATCTTCCTCCAAATCCTGATGTCACATTCCTGTTTATATGGCTGAGTTTCTCTGTTTGCTCAGCATACAGATTGACTGTTGTTGTGTACTGTTGAGTCAGAACTGACCCGTAGCTGACCCTCCAGTGGGTTTTCAAAGGCAGTTAATCGCATAGGAGAAGATGACTCATCCTTCTCCAGCAGAACAGCTGGTGGATTTGAACCATATCCCTTTGGGGTTGCAGCACAGCTTCTTGTATCTAGGCCACCAGAGGCCCCAGATTGACTATTTGTGTTGAAAAAAATATAACCCTCAAGCACACCTTTCCTGATTTAAAGAGCCCCTCATTCTCTTTGAAAAATCAAATTCTTATGGCAAGCTTTTTGTTAAATTAAAAAAAGATAATAAGCTGTCTCTCCTCCTAAATGTGACTTATACTTTGCCGGAGTTGGGAAAATATGTGAGAAAGAACCTGAATAAATACCTGCACTGTGTAATCTATTTAGGTGATAAGAAGAGAGAATCTGTTTAATACTGTAGAGCACAATGAAAACACAGAAGAAAATACATTTACACATATTTTAAATAAAGGAATGGTCATTCTTTCATTATCCTGAACTGGGAAATCCAATTTAAAACGGCTCTCACACTCACTCTGAATTCTAAGTTTCTAAAGGGTGCTTTGCTTGAATATTACTAATGGCAAATTTTCCAAAATCTTGGAAATTTTTGACTGCATGTCGTCATACTGAATGTCTCTTTCAAAAGAAAATGTGTATCTAATATGTTTTTGCTTTCAAAAATATAGAATTGGAGAAAGGAAAATACATCTTGTGCACATAAACGTTAGCTAAAAGAGATACATCAGTTTTAGAAGGTTTGCAAACCACATCACTCAAAGTCTTTATTTTATATCATCATCTATTTGGAAGCAAGGGTAGCATCCACTTCCTAAACAACATGCCTCTGGAAACTCTATTAACTTTGATAAATGACGATAGCTATAGAAAGGCTTCAGGCCTTTTGTTCATAGGGTCGCTATGAGTCATGTTCGACTCAACAGCAATCAACAACAACAACAAATGCATCTATCATAGTTATGCCTTCATTTCCCCCATATATTAAACAATAATGATTTATATCTTTTTCTAAAATCAGCAGTTTGTCACAATATATCGTTATTTCTAAATATAGCATCCTAGAACTTTTTTTATGACTTTAACAAACAGAAATGTATTCTTTTACTGTTCAGGATGCTAGAAGTCTTCATGGAGGGTTCCAACTCTGGAGGAAGACTCTCTCTTGTTGCTTCTGGAGAAATTTTCTTGACTCCTCTCATCACTTAAATAGTATTTTTTTAAGATCTCCTAGTATCTAGGCATCAATCTGGTTCCCCTGCCTCTATTATTAGCCTCATTGAGGGACTTTAAATCCAAAGGATTTTTAGCTACTGCCAGTTCTTTCTTTCAAGGTAGTTACGGTGGTTTTGTTATGTGCCACAGCAATGTTATAAACAACAAATGAGAACCTTGCCCTACCCTGCACCCCCTCACAATATCCTCCATTTTTTATTCTTATTTTTCATTTTTAAAATTTTATAATGGTTTGTATACAAAATTCATATACATTGTGTTTCACATATTCCTGTATTCACATTGTGTTTTAGACAATAATTCCCACACAGTTTTATAAAATTAATCACCATTGATCTATGCCCACTATCACTCCACCTTTACAGATCCCCACTAGATCCTTACTAATTCCTTCACTTACGCTCTCTACTCACCAAACTCTTTGTCCCCATGATTTCCTCCTCTCCTTACCCTTAGCTCCCTCCCCCCAATCCCTTTCTAGAATAAATGTGCCTTTCCATCAACCAGGTCAAGAAACAGAACACTTGTCAAAATTATCCCCAAAAGTCATCTTCAGAATAATTAATTTGGCTTGATTAATAAGGAACATACAGCATGAATAATGAATCTCTCAAAGCATTACAGACCAAACTGACAAAAGCAAATCTATAGTAAGTCCCCTATAAACCAGGAGAGCAATGAGTCTAAGTTAAAGGTGATAAAACAGTTTGAGTAGAAATAGATGACTGACATAAAGTAAGCCTGTCACCAGTGTCACTGAGCTGTACATCTAGGAATTGGATGAGTGCAAGTTCTGCTCCATGCATTTCCACTGAAAATAAACACAGTTTTTTTTAAAAAAAGATACAGAACATTCATTTCCTTCACCTAGAAACTTCATTTTTTTTCAAGAATCCTCGATATCACTGAGAGCCTAGCTGTTCCTGCAATCAACTATCAAAGAAAAAAAATCATATATCTATATAGTACGTTGTGTATGACTTAGTTTACACAGTATTTTGCGATTCAGCTATGCTGTTGTGTATATTAGTACCATGTTGTTGTTGTTATGTGCCGTACAGTCGCTTGCGACTCATAGTGACCTTATGTACAAGAGCCCTAAACACTGCTCTATCCTGTGCCAACCTCACCATCTCCGACACACTCATTCCCACCACCTCAATCACAGAATTGATCCATCTCATCGAGGGTCTTCCTCGCCTGGGTCATCCCTCCACTCTCTTAAACATGATGTCCCTCTCCAAGGACCAGTGCCTCCTTGTAAATGCCCAAAGTTTGTCAGATGAAGCTTCAGAATCCTTGACTCCAAGGAGCATTCTGGATTCACCCTCTCCAGGACAAAGCTGTTTGCTATCCTAGCAGTCCATGGTATATTCAACACTCTTCTCCTGCACCACAGTTCAAAGGCATCAATTCTTTTTCCATCATCCCTAGTTACTGTCCAACTCTCTGATGCATAGCACATAATGTGAAGACTACAGCCTAGATCAGGTGCACCTTAGCCTCCAGCCTGATGTCGTTGCTCTTCAGTATCCCAATCTCTTCACCATTCATACTGATGCTGCCAATTGGCCCAGTGGTGAGAATCTTTGTCTTCTTGATGTCGAGCTTCAATTCGCATTGAAGGCTGCATTCCTTGACCTTCTGCAGCAAGAGCTTCAGGTCCTCCTCAGTTTCAGCAAGCAGGGCTGTGTCATCTGCATAATGCAGGTTGTTGATGAAGTCCACTAGTCCTGATGCCACATTCCTCCTCATACAGCCCAGCATCTCAGATGATTTGTTTTACATACAAATTGAAAAGGTATGGAGACAAAATACATACCCGACAGACCCCTTCTTGATTTTGAACCATGTAGTGTCTCCTTGCTCTGTTCTGACGACTGCCTCTAGGTTTCGCATAAGCACAATCTGGGATTCCCATTCTTCTCAGAGTCAGTCATAGCTTATTATGATCCAGTCAAAAGCCTTTGCATAGTCAATGAAGTACAGATGGACATTCCTCTGGTATTCTCTGCTTTCTGCCAAGACCCATCTAACAGTAGCTATAATATCCTTAGTACCACGACCTCTTCTAAATCCAGCCTGGACATCTGGCAGTTCTCTATTGACACATTGCTCCAATAGCTTTTAGATAATTTTTAGCAGAACCTTGCTTGCATGTGGTATTAATAATACTGTTCGGTAATTTCTGCTTTCTTTTGGGTCACCTTTCTTTGGAATGAAAACAGATATCGATCTTTTTCAGTCATCGTAGTGGAGTGTTGGTGGTTTGTTTTTTGGTTTTTTTTTTCAGTTGCATTGCATTGTCCAACTAAAATGCAGACTTTCCTACTGAAATACTTTGAATAGTGCACTGAGAAAATCTGTTGTTAGGGATCTCTCCAAATTATTGATGTCAATTTGAGGACTTAAGTGTGTCTGACTCAGGCTATTGTCTTTCTGATCCCATGCTATGCATCTGAGAACTACACAATGAATAAGGGGAACAGTAGAAGTATTGATGACTTTGAGTTTGTTGCTGGAGTATTGAATATCCCATGGACAGACAAAAGTACAAACAAATATGTCTTAGACAGGGTGCAGCCAGACTACTCTTCGGAGGTAAAGATGATGTGGCTTTGCCTCATATGCTTTGAGCATCTTGCTAGGAGGGGTTATTCCTTGCAGAGGGACATGATGCTCAGAAGGATAGAGGGTCATCAAAGGCGAGGAAGACCCTTGACCAGGTAGATTGACTGCTAACTTCTACAGTGGCTTCTAATGTGTCAGGAAGTGTGAAGATGACACAGGATAGGACAAGGTTCAGGCCTGTTGTTCATGGGTAGTACTTGACTTAACGGCGCCTATCAACAACTAATTGCAATTTGTTCAACTGTTTTCCTATGAATGGAAATTTGATCACTTAACACTATTTCAAAACCTTCATTTCTCTTCAGTACATATCTAGGAACGACTATGGAAACATAGAACAGGGATATGTTTTAACTTTATTAGAAATTCACAATTTTCCAAAGTAATTGTAACTGTTTTACATTCCTACCCACAGTGAATTAGAATTATCATCATTTCACATCCTCATTAGCGCTTGGTTTTAGAAGTCATTTAAAAATTTTAGCTATTTAGCCATTATCAGTCTTTTATAATTTTAGTCATTTAATAGTATCTCTTTGTGGTCTTAATTTGCATTTCCATGATGATTAGTGAGGTTGAGAGTACTTCTGTATACTTAATTGACCTTCTGTTCATATCTTCTCTGTGAAATGTCTGCTCAGGTCCTTTGCCCTTTTTTAATTTACTTGTCTTTTCATTTCTGACTTATACCTCTTTCCATGTTCTTGATAAGATTCCTTTGTAACATAATTTTTTAAATATTTTTTCCAAAATGAGGCTTTAATTTGCATTATTATAATGGAATATTCTGATAAGCAAAACTTTTTATTTTGGTGAAGTTCAACTTATTTTATGAATAACGCTTTTTTATGTCCTGGTTTATATATATGTTGTTCTTTTTGTTTTGTGTACCTTCAAGTTGGAATCAATCCATAGCAGACCATCTGGTGGGTTTTCAGAGGCAGTTAATAGGACAGGAGGAGATTACCCATCCTTGTACTGTGGAGTAGATGGTGCCTCCTTCGTGATTTCAACGGAGCTTCTTGTCACTAGGCCATGAGAGCTCCCTAAGTTTAGATAGAGATAGAGATAGAAATAGAGATAGATAGAGATATATAGATTAGATAGATAGATAGATGTTGTTGTTGTTGTCCTATACTTGGACCAGGAGGCAGTTATCAGAACAGACCAGGGTAACACTGACTGCATGGTTCAAAATTGGGAAGGGTGTACGCCAGGGATGCATCCTGTCTCCATACTTCTTCAACATGTATGCAGAGCATATTATTGGAGAGGCTGGGCTCTATAAGGAGAATTGTGGCATCAGGATTGGTGGAAGATCTATTAACAATCTGCGTTATGCAGATGACACA
>NW_006400061.1:684517-686081 GCF_000299155.1 Elephantulus edwardii
AACGGGAAAGTCTGCTGTTAATGACCTCTCTAAAGTACTCAAGAGCAAAGGTGTCTCTCTGGAGACTAAGGTGCGCCTGATACAGGCCATGGTCTTTGTAATCACTTGTTATGCATCAGAGAGTTGGACAATGACTAGGGAGGACAGAAGGATAACTGATGCCTTTGAGCTGTGGTGCTGGAGAAGAAGATTGAATGTACCCTGGACTGCCTAGAAAACAAACAGACTCACCCTGGAGAGGGTTAAACCAAGCTACTCCTTGGAGGCAAGTATTCTGGGGCTTTGTCTGACATACCCTGGGCATGTTGCAAGGAGGGACAGGTCCTTGGAGAAGGACATCATGCTTGGGAAGGTAGAGGGACGGCGCAAGTGGAGAAGACCCTCTATGAGATGGATTGATTCAGTGACTGGAGTAATCTGGATGGTGTGTCAGAGGTGGTGCAATTGGCACGGGATGGGTGTGTCAGAGGCGGTGCGATTGGCACGGGATGGGTGTGTCAGAGGCAGTGCGATTGGCACAGAATACAGCAGGGTTTAGGGCTGTTGTACATAGGGTCGCTATGAGTCGCAAACGACTCGACGGCACCTAACAACAACAACATATCTATATATACAGATACATGTTGTTGTTGTTAGGTGCCGTTGAGTTGTAGACGACTCATAGCAACCTCATGAATGAAAGATAAGAACCCTGCTCTACTCTGTGCCTCACAATTCCTGACACACAAGAGAGCCCATTGCAGCAGTCACCATGTCAATCCACCTGGATGAGGGTCTTCCTCTTCTTCGCTGACCATCCAACCTCCCAGGATCATGTCCCACTCCAAGGAATGGCCCCTTCTAGCAAAATGCCCGAAGTATGTGGGGTGCAGCCTCATCATTCTTGCATCCAAAGAGCACTCCAGCTTCACCCTCTCCAAGACATGTCTGTTTGTTCTCTTGGCCATCCATGGATGTGCAATGCACTTCTCTAGTTCCAAGGCGTCAATTCTTTTCCTGTCATCCTTATCCATTGTCCAGCTCTCAGGTGTATATCAAGAGAATGGAAAGATTATTTCCTGAATCCGATGCACTTTATTCCTCAAACTGACATCATTACTCCTCAAGACTTTTGAGAGGCCTCTAACTGCAGATTTTACCAGTGTGATGTGTCATTTGACTGTGTGGATCGTAACATGTTGTGGTAGACATTGAGAAAAATAGCAATCCCAGAGCGCTTGATTGTGCAGAAATATATGAAAACACATATATGACCCACTGCAAAGAAAACATACATATGAGAAAACATACATATATGAGTAAACATATATATGTGAAAACACATATATGTGGACACATATTTATATGTGAACCCATATTTATATGTGAACACACATATATGTGTGAACACACATATATATGAATACACATATATGTGAAAACACATTTTGTATACGTGAAAACATATACCTATGAAAACACATGTATATGAAAACACACATATATGAAAATATATATATGAAAACACACATATACATGAAAACACATAAATATATGAAGACGCATATATATATATGAAAACATA
>NW_006400061.1:688432-690579 GCF_000299155.1 Elephantulus edwardii
CCAAGCATGATGTCCCTCTCCAAAGACCTGCCTCTCCTTACAACATGTCCAAAGTATGTTAGACAGAGCCTCAGAATCCTTGCCTCCAAGGAGTCACAAGCATTGCATGGTTTAAAATTGGGAAAGGAGTGCACCAGGGTTGTATTCTCTCTACACCTGTGTCTATACCTATTTAATCTGTATGCTGAGCAAACTATTCAAGAAGTTGGACACTATGAGGAGAGATATGGCATCAGAATTGGAGGCAGACTCATCAATAACCTAAATTATGCAGATGACACAACCTTTCTTGCTGAAAGTGAAGACTTGAAGCACATGAAAGAGTGCAGCTCTGAATCTTGCCCTGTCTTGAGCCAGCCTCACTGACTCCAACATATCTATCCCCATTGCGCTAGTTACTCTATCAATTCATCTCATCCGAGGTCTTCCTCTCCTGCACTGACCTTCTACCCTACTGAGCATGATGTTCTTTTCCAAGGATATGTCCCTCCTGGTCACATATCTAAATCATGTGAGATGGAGTTTCAAAATCCTACCCTCCAAGGAGAAACTTAGTTTCACCCTCTCCAAAAGAGACCTATTTGTTTTATTGGTGCCCATGGTATGTTCAAGACTCTTCTCCAGCACCACAACTCAAAGGCATCAATTCTACTTCTGTCATGCTTAGTCACTGTCCATTTCTCCAATGCACAGCAAGTAACTGGGAAGGCCATGGTCTAGATCAGGTGCACCTTGGTCTCTAGACTGACATTATGGCTTCTCAGTACTCTGGAAAGGTTCCTGGCAGCAGATATACCTAATGGAATTCATCTTTTGATTTCATGACTGCTAGTGCCAAGACTGTTGATTGTCGAGCTGAGCAAGCTATGAGTTGTACTCAACTCAACAGCAATCAACAACAACAATACACACACACACACGCGCGCACGCACGCACACACACGTACTGTTGATGGGCCAGGCCTGCAGCAGCACCCAGAAGCATGCAGGGATATGGGCTGGGTCTAGAAGCCAGTGGTAGCCGTGCACAGAAGCAAGCCAGGAGATTGATTAGAGAGATCACAAACAGCAGCACCCAAACACAGGACGTGGAAAAAGCTCAGAATGCCATCATTGGGAAACAGAAACGTAACGAGAGAACAAGAGGACTGGGTGCTTGAGACATCATATCAGGGGTTAGTTTAGGTCTTGCCAGTTGTGGGGAGGTACACCAAAGGGGGAGGAACTGAAGGTAGATCAACGCTAAATTAGTCTGTCAGATTTTTATTGGGAAAGTGTCTTTGCATGCTGATGCTCTTAAGAGCTTAGATACATTTATGTTTCTTAGATGTGTTCATATTTGTGCGTCTATAATCTGCTCTTTTGGATAAAATGCTTGTCTTTCAGATACTGTACTAAAGCTGACCTTCCAATTTAATACAGACTAAGAAGCATTGACCATCCATAATAAGACTTCAAACTATGAACTATAGAGGACACTTAGAATATTAAATATACGACTGGTGGCTGAGCTTCATATTGGAAAACACAAAAAGAGGAGTATTTGTAAACATCCACTAATAATTGGAACATGGAATGTTAGAAAATTGAAATGTAGGAAAATTGGACGTTGGTAAAAAGAAATTAAATGCATAAATATTGACACACTAGGCATTGGCGAACTGAAATGGATTAGCTTGGACAATTTTGACTCAAACAAGTTATATGATCTACTAACCAGGAAATGAAAAATTGAGGAAAAAGATCATTTATGATCCATTCTGAAATGCAATGTTGTGAGTGACAAAATCCATATACATACAAGGTGGTGGTGGTTGTTGTTATATGCTGTCGAGTCGCTTGCGACTCATAGCAACCCTATGTACAACAGCCCTAAACTCTGTTCTGTCCTGTGCCAATTGCACTGTCTCTGACACTCCCATCCTGATTACCCCATTCACTGAATCAATCCACCTCATAGAGGACCTTCCCCTCCTGCGCTGTCCCTCCACCCTACTAAGCATGATGTCTTCTCCAAGGACTTGTCTCTCCTTACAACATGTCCAAAGTATATTAGATAAAGCCTCAGAATCCTTGCCTCCAAGGAGCAGCCCGGTTTAACCCTTTCCAGGATGAATCTGTTTGTTTTCCTAGCAGTCCATGGTACTC
>NW_006400061.1:690849-716012 GCF_000299155.1 Elephantulus edwardii
CTAAAGCTGTGTACAATCTCAATCTCTTCACCATCCATCCTGATGCTGCCAATTAGTCCAGTGGTGAGAATTTTTGTCTTCTTGACATTGAGCCTCAATCCATATTGTAGGCTGCAGTCCTTGACCCTCTACAGTAAGTGCATGAGGTCCTCCTCAGTTTGTTTCAGCAAGCAGGGTTGTGTCATCTGCATAAGGCAGATTGTTGATAGATCTTCCACCAATCTTGACCCCACATTTTTCCTCGTAGAGGCCAGCCTCCTGGATAATCTGTTCTGCATACAGGTTGAAAAGGTATGGAGATAGGACGGATTCCTGGCATACGCACTTCCCAATTTTGAACCATGCAGTGTTCCCTTGCTCTGTTCTGACGACTGCCTCCTGGTCCAAGTATCGGTTTTGCATTAGAATGATCAAGTGTCCTGGGATTCCCATTCTTCTCACAGTCAGCCACAGCTTGTTATGATCCACATAGTCAAATGCCTTTGCATAGTCAATGCAACACAGATAGACATTCCTCTGGTATTCTCTGCTTTCAGCTAAGATCCATCTTACATCAGCTACAATATCCCTAGTACCACAACCCCTTCTAAATCCAGCTTCTGGAAGTTCTCTGCTGATGTGCTGTTCCAGTTGTACCACTATCATTCAACCATATTCTCCAACAACTAGAACCTAAGAGTAGGAAATAGAAGATTTCTACCATCTTTTGCAGTTTGAAATCAATCAAACATGTAACCAACATTCATTGTTAATAATAACTGGTGACATCTGACTGTGTGCATCACAACAAATTGTAGTTAACCTTGAGGAGATTAGGAATACTAGAACACTTGATTGTGCTTATGAAAAACCTATACTTGAACCAGGAAGCAGTCCTCAGAACAGAGCAGGGAAACACTGCATGGTTCAAAATCTGGAAGGAAGTATGTCAGGGATGCATCCTGTCTCCACACCTTTTCAATCTATATGCAGAAGTGATCATTTGGGAGGCTGGACTCTATGAGGAGAAATGTGGCATCAGGTTTGGAGGAAGACTCATCAACAACCTACCTTATGTAGATGACACAACTTTGCTTACTGAAACTGAAGTGGTCCTGAGCGCATGCTGCCAAAGGTCAAGGACTGTAGTCTTCAATATATATTGAAGCTCAACATAAAAAAGACAAAGATTCTCACCACTGTGCAATTGGCAGCACCATATTATATGGAGAAGAGATTGAGGTTAGTAATATTTACAGCGTGCTCCACTCCACACAAACACTTTTGGCACCAGTGGTCAGGAGATCAAAAGAGGAATTGCAATAGCTAAATCTGCTGCCAGGGACCTTTCCAGAGTACTGAGAAGCAACAATGTCAGTCTAGAGACTAACATCAACCCCATTGAGTCCATGGTCTTCACAATTATTTGCTATGCATCAGAGAGCTGGATAATGACTAAGGATGACAGAAGATTTGATGCTTTTGAGTTGTGGTGCTGGAGAAAAGTCTTAAACCATAGACCACCAAGAAAACAAATAGGTCTTCATAGAGCAAAACCATGTTTCACCTTGGAGGCTAGGATTTTGAAGCTCTGTCTCACAT
The DNA here is from genome assembly GCF_000299155.1 of Elephantulus edwardii. Taxonomy (NCBI): domain Eukaryota; kingdom Metazoa; phylum Chordata; class Mammalia; order Macroscelidea; family Macroscelididae; genus Elephantulus; species Elephantulus edwardii. The sequence goes on from NW_006400061.1 coordinate 692,431, forward strand.
GTTTTGGGCATGTGGCCAGGAAGGACCGATCTTTGGAGAAGGACATCATGCTCAGAAGGGTGGAGGGACAGCGCAGAAGAGGAAGATCCGAGATGGATTGATATAGTAACTAGGGCAATGGGAGGTAGGTGTTTTGGAGTCAGTGATACTGGAGAGAACAGGGGAGGCTTCAGAGCTATTGCATGTAGGGTCGCTATGAGTCACAGGTGACTCAACGGCACGTAAGAACAACAACAGGTGGCTGGTGGGTTCAAACCACTGATCTTTTCATTACCAGTTGTGCACCTGAAGCACTGTTCCACTGTTGTAGCTGTTGTTGTTGTTATGTGCCATCATGTTGCTTGTGACTCATAGCAACCCTGTGTACAAGAGCCCTAAATGCTACTCTATCCTGCACAGTCTCCAACACACTCACTCCCACCTCAGTCACAGAATTGATCCATCTCATCGAGGGTCTTCCTCTCCTGTTCCATCCCTCCACTGTATTAAACATGATGTCCCTCTCCAAGGACCAGTCCCTCCTTGCAACATGCCCAGAGTATGTCAGATGAAGCTTCAGAATTCTTGACTCCAAGGAGCAGTCCGGCTTCACCCTCTCCAGGACAAACCTGTTTGTTCTCCTAGCAGTCCATGATATAGTCAACACTCTTCTCCAGCACCATAGCTCAAAGGCATCAATTCTCTTTCTATCATCCCTCATCACTGTCCAACTCTCTGATGCATAGCATGTAATTGCGAAGACCGGATCAGGTGCACCTTAGTCTCCAAACAGACATCGTTGTTCTTCAGTACTCTTGAGAGGTCCCTGATAGCTACTTTCTCAATGCAATTCATCTTTTGATTTCCTGGCTGCTGGTACCAAGAGTTTTGACTATGGAGCCAAGCAAACTAAAACTGTTAACTATCTTAATCTCTTCACCATCCATACTGATGCTGCCAATTGGCCCAGTGGTGAGAATCTTTGCTTTCTTAACGTTGAGCTTCAATCTATATTGAAGGCTGCAGTCCTTGACCTTACGCAGTAAGCACTTCAGGTCCTCCTCGTTTCAGCAAGCAGAGTGTGTCATTTGCATAACTCAGGTTGCTGATGACTCTTCCACCAATTCTGATGCCACATTTCTCCTCATACACTTAGAAACCCTAAAACTTTATGCTCTGTTAGTACTGAAAAAAACAAAGCAGATTATTAAGTTAGGCAACTTGGCATCTCTATTACAAGAAATAATAATGCTTTATGTTGTATAAGATTGTCAATTTCTGAATTAAGACTGCTGCAGAAGAATCAGATTTGGTGATGAAGTTTATAGATGATAAACAAGATTGCTTCGAGCTCTGAAACAATACTACATAGAATTTGACAATTATAGTCCAAGAGCGTTTGATGTTCTAAGATAAAATGAAGATGTTTTGACGTCTTGTTTAACAACATTAAGAAAATTTTAGTTATTTGAAATTTTCAAAATGAAAGCAGAGTTCATTCTCTGAATTGAAGACTACTCAAAGATAAGAAAAGCAGCTGGTTAAATAATTCATGTATCTTGATGATGTCTTAACAGATGTGGATTTCTTGCTGAACTAAAATAGGGCATTTCTAATCAGTTCAAGAATGGACAGCAGATTCCTAGTAAATATGGTCTACTGCATGGAGTCTTGAGCAGATAAAGTGTTTCCGTTTCAAGCTGTCTGGAACTAAGGAAGTGGGAATAGAAATAATTACTTTGGTTGACAGAATCAGGATATTCGAGTTAGGAGTCAGAAATATTTGGGGTGACGGTGATACAATCCAGAAGGTAGAGTTACAACCTCTGACATAATGGCTTCTGGGCTAAAACAGAGATAAATATTTCAATTTTATAGATAAAATCATATACAAATTTGTACTTTCTTATTAATACTTGATAATTTTCCATGGAGATGCTAAATTTTATATGAAATCTGTCTGAATATATTTATTGTTGAAATGTGTTCAAGATGTCATGAAGGAAATCAATATTTATTATTCATTTACTTTAAGAAGTATAAAGAAATAATGATTGATATGGTTTTCTACTCTACTCCGATATATCAGGTTTCTCTATAAGCCACAGGTCTGATTCTGGCTGTTTCCATTCCGCTCCAAACAGCGTGTTAAAACTGAAAGGCTTGAAGTATTCCAGACGATGGCTAAAAGCAAAAAAAAAAGAAAGTAAGAATTGAGATGAATTATGCATTTGTGAAATAGTTGTCCTGAAAGGCTATTTATTTTGTCACATTTGTGATAAGACAATATTCTATTTTAAGAAATACCAAAGGTAAGATGTATTCTATATGTACAGTTTTCTCACTGTGGCTATCAAACATTCAGCTCTGAAAACATTCACCTAACATTTGAAAGCATTCTCCTTTCAATTCTGCAAGTAACTCCCTCACAGGTGACAGGAAAGATAAAAATCAGCTCTCAAAATCTGCCTCATTTCCTATAGCTATAAACAAATCACATTATATACTTGCAAATTTTGTTACATTCCAACTTTGACATAATTTATCAGTTATATAAGCAATTGTTTTTACAAGTTTTGAAAAGGTTCAGCTCCATAAATTAGACTTTCTTCTTTGCCAAAGCATTGGAAGCTAATATAAGCGGCTTCATACTAACCACTTTCTTTATGGGAAACCATTTCATTATTATTGTGATTTTCTTTGTGGCTTAATGAGATAAGAAAATTTCTCTAATATGTTTCAGTAGACTTCAGTCTGCCCTAGCTCATCATTGGTACACTTCTACTTTTCCTCAGGGGAAGTTTCTAAGTTAGTACAAATAAAATCTAAATACAAGAAGGTATTCACTGGAGAAGACCCTGAGAGAAACAGGCCATCCTAGTAGGGTAGCCCCGCCACTTGTACTTAGCATCCTATCCTATTCCGCCCTTCACAACCGTAGAACCATTTTCTAGTCACCACTGTTAATCTCAGATTTAGATGTTGAGGAAAAAACAGTAGTGCAAAGTGCAGGACAGGAAGAAAACAACAAAAGACAGTGTAGGACTTTGTCCAGTTAAACAGCAAAAAACGTCAGATACCAACCCACGAGGATGTCTCTGTTAAAATGCTGTTGTCACTGAGTCAAACCTGAAACAGGATGACAGAGTAAACCAATGGCTTATTTTTCTGATGTTGATCACCAGGCTTTTCTTCCAAGGCATCTTGCCTTGTCAGGTCTGAGTTGGCTTAAACCGCTGGCTAGCAGTTAAACATTTTTATAGTTTGGAGCAACTAGGCACCTCATATCTCTGTTAGGTTCTATTACACATTCATACCTACCAGACTCCAGTAAGACATGCTAACGATAATCACAGAGATACAGGATCACACTACAACACAGGACCATAGAATAGCATCTGGGTTTTCTCTCTATGGATGTAATCTTTATGAAAATCTGAATCATCGATTGATCAGGCTGTCAGAAGTTACATTTTCCTTAGGTGACAGCATTAGGGACAAGGTACAAGGCTGAAATTGAGAAGGTACAGAAGACACCTTGGATTAAACACTTGACCAACAGGAGCCAATATCTCTTTTAATAATTCCACAGGCATAGCTCATAGGTAGTGCCTTCACCTATGCAATAACTCATGTGTCACTATCTAACTAGACACTTCTTGTAACATATCATACAGAAACCATAATATTTTATACTAATCTTACTCATAAATGATAATCTGCAAATATCACTGAATGTAATAGCAGCAATGTTATTTTTTAATCATATAACGTGGCATTAGAACTGACTCTACTGGACCCTCCAATGGATTTTATGACCTTCCAGTGGTTTTTCAGAGGCAGTAAATTGCATGAGAAAAGACTGTTCTTTCTTTTGTGCGGAAGCTGGTGCTTTAAAACCACATGCGTTTGGGTTGGCAGCACAACTTCTTACCACCAGAGCTCCCTTGTATGGGCAACAGTCATGACAAAAACAACTAGTAAAGTAAAAATTACACCTTTAAATTACTACTGCATGTGTGGCTGAGACCATAGATTTGAAGCATCATTGTAACTGGACAATAATGACAGCTCTGACTGGAGCACATTATAAGGTGCTCCAAAAGTATGGGTACACTATGTGAATGAGGGAATGTGGGAAACACAATGCATGTGAATTAAACACAATGTATATGCATTTTGTATGCAAACCAATATAAAATTTAAAATATATATATAATATTTTTAAATTTTTTAAAAAGTAAATTAGCACAAGTTTAACCTATTGATAAGCTAAGCCTCCTGATTCGCTCCTAATGGTGACACTGTACTTTGAAATGCAAAAATAAGATGACTGATTTAAAGTAAATTTTTAGTGTAAAATATAAATGAAAACTTGAAGCCTAGTGTGGGATTCATCCATGCAAGGGAAGCCCAAAGCTATGCTGCCCCCATCAGGTATTCATAGTTCATTGGTAATTACTCTTGGCTCAGAAGCAATTTAAAAATTAGAGATAATTTTTATCAGAATTAATGTTCTCTGGAAACATTCTCACATTTATGAGGTTACCAGAGAGCTGTGGAGTTAACGGAAGCCTAGATTCTCATGCAGCAGGAAAAGGATTTATTAAGCCTTTGCTCACACCAGGGTACAGTGATGTGGTGACTCTGGCTAATTAACTCTGGATAAAGGAATCCGTGCAACACTTTTGTATAAGCAGATGCAACACACACTAAGGAAGATCTTTCTTATACTGCTACTTAGTTCTCATTGCTGTTGAATCACATCTGACTCAGAGCTGACCTTTCAATGGGTTTTCTAAGACTATAAATCATATAAATAGAGACTGTCTGTCTTTCTCCCATGGAGCTGCTGGTGGATTCAAATTGCCAGACAAGCACGTTAAGGTTAGCTGTACAAACCTCTACAGGCTACACCACCTGAGCTGCCTTATACTGTTACAGAAATATAAAAACCACACTGATAGTAATGACAGAGACTATGTCAGACCAAAGTCAATTTATCAAGCCTTCCTTCACCAATCAGTATCTACTAGATGTTTGAGCACCTATACCTCCTTATTGGAAATATAAATGTTACAACAGTTCTAATAAAATTAGGGGTTTTTTTTAAAGTTCTTAGTGTTGAGTCATATCTTCATTTCTTTTTCTACTTACAAATCAGGTTTCTGTCCTTGTTGTAGTTCATGCTGAGGTACAGGGTAAAGAGCTTCATAACTTCTTTTATCTTCTGATCCATGAATTGCAAATGAATTAAATTTTGTGACATTTGGTGGAAAATAAGACCAAGGAAGATGTGCTTTTCCTTCCCATTTTGTCTCTCCTCTGGACACTTGGAATGATAAAGCAAGTTCTTGCTATAGGAATATGTGAAACACAATAGCAGAGTTCAGAATCACACTTTACATATGAAAGTATGTATATTATACAAATATGTTAGATGTCTATAGCTATAAATAAATTGATAAATAAATGGAGATATATGAAATACTTTGGTACTTAAGAATTTTGTTTTATATGTTTATATACTTACTTTCCAAACATTTCTTCTTCCAGAGAGTAAAAGCACCAAATGCTGCCCATGGCTGTCAAAATTAAAATTCTTCATGAGTATTTGAAATAAGAGCTATTTGCTTCCCTAGTCTTCTTATCTAAAATGTGTAGTATTTGTAACTAAATTTCAAATGTAATATAAATATTTGCTAATAAAAGAAGAGTTACAATTCTCATTATTTCAAAAATGACATCTTTAGGTTTACATATACCCAAAAAAGGAGTGTTTTTGTGACAAGTGCAAATACATAAAGCTACTTATGCTTAAACTTCTCTTATGTTTTATTTTACATATATATATATACACACACACAAACACACACATACATAAATACTTATATTGATTTATTTAAGTGATGTAAATTATGAAGAAGAAGAAGAAAAATGACATATAATTTGGATATTATAATAAAACTAATCTCAATTACTGGCCATGGCACTAGGGACATCACAGCCAATGTCAGATGGATCTTGACTGAGAGCAGAGAGTACCAGAAGAATGACTATCTGTATTTCATTGACTATGCAAAGGCATTTGACTATGTAGATCACAACAATTGTGGCTAATCTTGAGAAGAACAGGAATTCCAGAATTTGATTGTGTTCATGTGAAATCTATACTTGGACCAGGAAGCAGTCTTCAGAACACAGCAAGGAAACACTGCATGGTTCAAAATCAGGAAAGCAGTGTGTATCTCTTGTCTTCATACCTTTTAATCTATATGTGGAACTGATCATTCAAGAGGCTAAATGTTATGAAAACTGTGGCATCAGGATTGGAAGAAGAGTCAGCAACAACCTACTTTATGCAAATGACACAACCTTGCTTGCTGACACAGGAGGATTTGAAGTGTTTTCTGCAGAAAACTGACTGTGTAGTCTTCAATATGGATTGAAAAAGTTCAGCATCAAGATGAGAAAGAGTCTCATCACTTGACCAGTTGGGAGCACCATGATAGATGGAGAGGAGGTTGAGATTGTTAACAATTTAAGCTTGCTTGGCTCCACAATCAACACTCTTGGCATTAGCAATCAGAAAATCAGAAGGTGAGGTGAATTGGGAAAATCTGCTGTCAGGGATCTCTCCTGAGTGCTCAAGAGCAACAATGTTAGTCTGAAAATGTTAGTCCAGGCCACTGTCATCCCAATTACTTTCCATGCATCAGAAAGCTGGACAGTGAATAAGGATAACAGAAGATGGATTGATGTCTTTGAGTGGTGTTGGTAGAGAAAAGTATTGAACATTCCATGAACTTCCAAGAAAACAAACAGGTCTGTCTTGGAGAGGGTGAAACCAAGTTTCTCCTTGGAGGCTAGGATTTTTACGTTCCGTCTAACATGCTTTGGGCATGTGGCCAGTAGGGTCCAGTCCTTGGAGAAGGACATCATGTTCAGAATGGTGGAGGGACAACGTAGGGAAGATCTTTCATGAGATGGATTGAGACAGTAACAGGGGTAATGAGGATAGGTTTGTTGGAGACAGTGAGACTGGCTCAGAATATGAAAGGGTTCAAAGCTACTGTGCAGAAGGTTGCTATGACTTGTAGACAACTTGAAAGCACATAAAAACAAGAGAAGCATCTGAATATCCCATGAACTGTCAAAAGAGCAAACAGATATGTCTTGGAGAAAGTGCAGGCAGGATACTCCTTGGAGGCAAGGACAGCAATGCTTCATCTCACATCCTTTGAACATGCTGGTAGGAGACACTATTCCTTGGAGAAGGAGATCATGCTTGAAGAGGTGGAGGGATGGCAAAGGAGAGGAAGAGTCTCAACCAGGGGTATTGACACAATGAATGCAGCAATGGGCTCGAGTGTGCCAGACATTGTGAGGTTGGCACAGGTTAGGGCAGAGTTCAGATCTGTTGTCCATAAGATCACTATGAGTTGTACTCAGTGGCAACAAGAGAAGCGTAACCTGTGTAAGGCAAATGACACAACCTTGTTTTATGAAAGTGAGGAGACCCTGAAAGACATGCTACAGAGGATTAAAGACTACAGCTTCAATTTGGATTACATCTCAACATCAAGAAAACAAACGTCTACCACAGGGGCAAAAGGCAACATCATGACAAATGGAGAAAAGATTGAAGCTGGCAATAATTTCATCTTACCTGGATTCACAATCAACATCCTTAGTACCAGCAGTTAGCAGATCAGGAGACATACTGCATCGGGCAAATCTGATGTCAGGGATATCTCCAAATTATTAAGAGTAATGATGTTGGTTTGAAGACTAAGGTATGCCTCATTCAAGCGATGGTCTTTTCAATCACTTCCTATGCATCTGAGAGCTAGACAATGAATAAGGATGACAGGAGAAGAATTGATGCTTTTAAGCTGTGCTGTTAGAGAAGAGTACTGAATGGACTGCCAAAAGATGCACAGGTATGTCCTGGTAAAAGTGCAGCAGCTAGAGTATTCCTTGGAGGCAAGACCATGTGAAACTTTATCTCTCCTGCTTTGGCAATGATGCAAGAGGAGGCTATCCTTGGAAAGGAACATCATGCTTGGAGAGGTCAGTGAAAGACAGAAGACACTCGACAATATGGAATGACGTATTTACCACACAGGATAGGACAGGATTCAGGTGTGTTGTACAGTGAGTGATTCAGGAGAGTTATACTCTACTCAATGGTACCTAAAAACAACAAGAAATTCTGGCAACAACTTTTAAATCTCAATGAAATATCTTTGCCAAAGGTTATTTCAGGAAGAAAGGTTTTATCCAACTAATAGAAAGTTAAAAATAGAAAATACTAAGAAGTCATCAGCAAGCTAAAAATTTTCATTTGACTCTACAAAATCTACAAAATTTTGTAGAAATTTTATATAAATTACAAACATTTGTAGAAAATAAGATTGGCACAGGACAGAGTAGGGTTTAGGGCTGTTGTACATAGGGTCACTACGAGTCACAGGAAGACTAGACAGAACATAACAACAACTACAAAATTTTAAGATTTTCATTTGTCTCTCATATGTCCTGTTTGCCTCTAAGGTTTCCTGTTCTCTACTATCAGTTAAGACATATTTTCGGGGGGAGGGGGGAACAACTAAAAAAACCCAACAAATTGAAAAACCACAATGGATCATCAGAAAATTAATTCTACTAAGAGTACACAATTGGGATTATTGTTATGTGCTGTCAAGCAGTTTGCAACTCATAGCAACACTATGTACAACAGCCATAAACCCTGCTCTATCTTGAACCAATCTTATTGTTTCTGTCACCTACCCCCATGACTCTACTCACTGAATCAATCCATCTCATCAAAGGTCTTTCTCTCCTGCACTGTCCCTTCACCTCCCTAAGCATGATGTCCCTTTCCAAAGCCTGGTCCCGCCTTGCAACATGTCCAAAGTATATCAGATTAAGCTTCAGAATCCTTGCCTCCATGGAACAGCTTGCTTTAACCCTCTCAAGGCTGAACCTGTTCATTCTCCTTAGCAGTTTATGATATATTCAACACTCTTCTCACCACAGCTCAAAGGCATCAATTCTGCTATCTTTCCTAGTTATTTTCCAGCTCTCTGATGCATAGCAAGTAACTGCATAGAGCATGGCCTGTATCAGACACACCTTAGTCTCAAAACTGACCTTATTGCTCTTCAGTGTTTTGGAGAGGTCTCTGAAAGCAGACTTTCCCAATGTAGTACATCTTTTCATTTCCTGGCTGCTAGTGACAAAAGAATTGATTGTGGAGCCAAGCAAAGTGAAACTGTTGACAACCTCAATCTCTTCACCATCCATCACGATGCTGCTCTATCTGTATCAACCTCAATCTCTTCCCCATCTATCACAATGCTACTCTATCCTGTGCCAACCTTATTTTCTCTGACTAACCTACCCCCATTACCCCAGTCACTGAATCAATCCATCTTATTAAGGGTCTTCCTCTTTTACACTGCCCCTCCACCCTCCCAAGCATGATGTCCCTCTCCAAAGACTGGCCACTCCTTGCAATATTTGGGATTAGCCAGGTAAATAAAAATCAAAAGAATGAAAAGTACTTAAAGAAATTTACTGGTTTTAGAAATTATTATACTTTACTATTTCTACCCAGAGATCCTTAGTGTTCTTCAAAGATTTCCTTCAAGAAAGTATTTTTAGTAGCTATGATGTGGCAAGAGCTAAAGTCTTTGGGCTGTTTTTATTGTTATTATACAACTTTTAAGGATATTCTAGGAAGAGAAAAATTATTACAAACTAAATAATAGTCTTTCCTACAGGTTAATTAACTACTATAGGAGTGCACTGCTTAAATGAAACTCGTTACTTTTATTATTTATTGTCTTGATGCAAATAAAACTACTCTCCAGATGTTTTGGCTTTTAAAATTTATTATTTTTATACACATCAGCTTTGTGTAATTTCTTAACACATAAAAACCCAATTATGATTCTATTCACTCAGTGTAAAATCAACACTCTATATGCTAAGTGGATATTATCATTGAATCAAGTGAAAATTAAAAACTAAATTTTAGTAAAATCTAGATGATCTAGACTTTTAGACAAATTACAAACCTATTTGCTTTAGTTTTCTCATATGTGTGGTAAAAATAGTTAAACTCTTTTAACGTTACATGGTGGTTTATGAGAATTAACAGTATTTTTCTATAAGGTATTTTAAAATATTAGTTGAAAATAGGACACAAAGACATGAATGTTCTTGTTGAGTAGGGCTGAGTCCTAGTTCTTTTTAGTCCAGTTATGGCCGTGAAAACAAAACTGGAATGGATGGGTGTACTAGGATGCTAACTGGAACAAGACATATTTAAAGTTGCCACATTGCTAGAAATACAATCTCCCTCCTAGAAATCAAAGGTAGTATGAGCAATATACAGCAACCAAGTCTATTTATTGGTATAGTAAAAAACAGGGCTGTCTCAAAGAGGGCAGCCTACTTATTGCTTTGGGTATGGTTGCTTTTGAGTAAAAATTAGCCCATAACTGACCCTCCAAGAGGTTTTCAGAAGCTATAGATCACATGGAAGGAATTGCTCATTCTTCTCCAGAGGAGCTGTTGGTGGATTTGAATGACATGAGAGGTGCCACCAGTGAGTTAGCAGCACAACTCCTACCCACTATGCCATTCGAGCAACTAGTATATAATAATGCAAACTTACAATGCAAATATCAGACAATAAAGGAAAACATATTTAGTCCATAATGATTTTCATTTTACAGAAAAACTATCTTCACATTTATTTGGAAACAAACTCAGAATTATAAATAGAATTGTCAGAATGATAATCTTCAGAAGCATATAGATTATATATATTACATACATATACATTGTACTTTAAAATAAGAGATTATAGAATAGTATATGGTTCAGATTGACAATCACCCTAGTTAGCTGGAATGGACCATGATTTGCAGCAGAAAAATAGTAGGTTTAAATAATGAAGTAACGATTATAGAAAAGTATTATATACTTACGGACAAAGTTCAACTTCTAAATACTGCTCAGTTCTGTCATTCAAGAAAAATGCCTCGACAACTTTGAAAACAAAGAATGGCATATTTAGAAATCCATCTATTCTAAATTTTCTTTCTTTTGTACTTGTTGAGAATATACATAGCAAAGTATATACCAATTCAAATGTTTTTACATGCACAATGACATTTATTATATTCAAGTTGTTGTTGTTGTTAAGTGCAATTGAGTCCTAGATGACTCATAGCAACCCTATGAATGAAAGACCTGAACACTTGAATAACTTTCATTGTTTCTCCAAGTTCATAGAGTTTCCAGAGGCAAGCTATTTTGGAAATGGATGCCACTCCTGCTTCCAAACTTTTTTATTCTGGGAGCTTCACCAAACACTGTCCACCATGGGTAACCATTATCACATTTGACACATCAGCGTCACAGTGTGTAGCAGCACAGCAAACATGAGTTACCTCTGCACAGCAAATGAACACAAGAGGGCTATACCACTTAAAAGAATGCTGGACTAAAAACAATTAAAACCAGGCCTGAGCACCGCAGATTAAAATCACCCACCTTTGGCTTGGTAGCATAACTTTCTATCCAGTAGGCCAAAGAGAACTAGTGTAACCATATTCTTTCTTATTCTGAGCTGTGCCACCCCAATTAACATAAACTCATTGCCTTTCAAAGTTATTATCTAAAAAAAAGTTATTATCTAATCTTCCAATTGCTATTGTCAGTTGGATCCCATATGGACAGTTCTTAAAAGAACTCTTTGATTTTAAGATGACTGAGGAAATAATTTTGGTTTAAAGTTTAAAAATTCTTTCAAAACAACAGATTCAGGGATTCATTCACCTTCCATGGCTCCAGAAAATCTGTATCTATGAGAATTTGAAAATTCTTTCAGCATTTTCCTTTTTTGATCAGGATTCTTCTATGGAATCTTTGGTCAAAACTTTTCAGTAGTCAATAATTTTACCCAGACTCCGTTCATGTTTCTCTTTTAGTGTCATGGCAAAGCAGCAGTTGTTCATAAGGTATGTAGATACAAATCTGGTGACCTACCATTTCTGGCTCTCCTCCTCTGCCTGTCACTCCAGATAAAGAGATCATTTGTAGTGTACTGGATAGCCACTTACAAGCTTTAAAAGATCTCAAGCATTATGCATTGAGCAGATACATTTATCATGTTAATGGTGGTGGTGGTTGCCGTCACGTTGAACATGATTCATAGTGACCCTATAAACAAAAGGTCTGAAGCCTTTCTTTAAGTATCATCATTTCTCCAAGTTCATAGTTTCCAGAGGCATTTGGCTTAGGAAGTGGATGCCACTCCTGCTTCAAATTTATCATGTTATTGCTTCAGAAATAAAGCATATGTGTATTTCTTCAGAATATAAAGTAAGTTGACTAAACATTTTAAATTGAAGTATTGAAGTTCTTTTCTTAGTAGGAAATATATATATATATATACATATATTCACCTCTATTGAGTTGGTACAGACTCAGAGAACAGCCTTAAATGGATTCTCAGGCATTTGCCAAAAGGCTTCCCAGATAGGACAGTGCTCATTTTTTCTTTGGGAGCTACTTGTAGTTTAAATCTGCTTTTTGGTTAACAATAGTGCAAAGTGCTTTAGATTGTATTACCAGAAAACCTTCAATAAGAAAATAAGAAAAGAAATATATTTCCCAGAACTAGAAATAAATCATTAATTTTCACCAATATTAGACTGTCATAACTGAAAAGACTACTAAAACCTAAGGGTGTTGTGCAAGAAGACACAGGAAATTGAGAAGCCGATATTGATCAACAAATCAGGGACTCATTCAGATAAATAGGTTAGAGCAACAGCACTTGTATGACAATCTGTAGATAGAGAGAATTGCGGAAGTCACAGGAAAAAGAAGGATGGAAGAAAACAAGACTTCCAGGTGAATCTAAACAGTGCTTCTCAGAGCCAGAGCAGTCATACGTATGACAATAGCACTCCAGTGTTCACTGACCGGAACCAAAACTGAAATCTGACAGTATGGGATCAAACACGAAATCGTTAGATAACAATTATTCCACACTGAATGAAAAAGGGGGCCACAACAGGACACTGGATCAATCTGGGGAACAAGGGGATATGGAGCTGTAAGGAAATCAGGTGAGGGGCACGATTCTCTGGATGAAGAGTTGGATGCACTGACTTCAGATGATGACGGGGACCAAATATCTTAACACAACCCCCGCCCCCATGCAGAAGTTTTAACACCACTATCTCCATTCTATCTGAGCTTATCATATATGTACTTTTATTTTTTTTGGTGATGAACTGTAATGATGATGATTTCTCCCCCCCCCCCTATATTCATTAGACTATTGTGCCAAATGTTAGGCTGTTCCTCCTCTTATGGGCCTATGTGGATGCCTTCTTTTCAATTCCAAGCTTCCTCCATTGAAGTTTAATTGACCCTTCACTCCAAATCCCTTTCAGTTTCTCCCAAAGAACCTTTTTATTAAAAAAAAAATTATTATTTTAATAAAAGTTTACAGAAGTTAGATTTTCACTCAGTCATTGTTGCACATTTTAACCCTCTCTCTCTCTCTTCCTTCTCCTTCCCCCAATTCACTTATTTTATTTTATTTTAAAATATTCATTCTTGTTGCACAATTACCCTCACCCAGTCCTCTTTGCAATGTACCTCTTATTCTGGGTTGCTGTTGTACATATAATGCCTAATAATATAATTCTTTTAAATAGCCCTTTCCTTCATCTGTTCCAGTGCAATGTTTGTTATCCACTCTTCTATTCTCCTCCCAAACCCTCATGTCAGACCTGCCTCATAATGGTGGTGTTATGTAGTAGTTGTCCTTTTGTGACTGAGATATTTCACTCAGCATAATATCCTGCACGGTCACCCATGCTGTGTAATGCTTTGAGTTTGTTGGTTTTCAGTCCTGCATAGTATCTCATTGTAGAAATATGCCATAGTTTCTCTCTCCATTTGTCTTTTGATGGGCCCTTGGGTTGCTTCAATCTCTTTGCTACTGTAAATAATGCAGCAATAAACATGGGTGTTCATATATCTGTTTGGATGGCAGTTATGGTTTCTTTAGGGTATATTCCCAGTGTGGCATTGCTGAGTAAAATGGTATTTCTATTTCCAACTTTTTGAGAAAGCCCCAAACTTCCTTCTGTAGGTGTTGGACCATTATTTACTCCCAACAGCAGTGAATAAGGGTTCCAATCTCTCCAAAACCTCAACAGCATTAATTGTTTCTTGTTCTGTTGAACTGTACTATTGTTGCCAGAGTAAGATGATATCTTATAGTTGGCTTTTTTGCATCCCCCTGATAGCTAGCGATTTTGAACATTTCTTCATGTGTTTGCTTGCCATCTGAATGTCTTCTTTGGTGAAGTGTCTATTCATTTTTTGTGCCGATTTTGCAATTGCATTGTTTACCTTTTTCTTGTCAAGGTGCTGGAGTATTCTAGAAATTTTAGGTATGAGTCCTTATCAGATATGTCAGTACTAAATATTTTTTTCCTTCTTTGTGACTACCTTTTTTATCCTATTGGAGAAGGGGTTTTGTTTTTTATATTATTTGCACAGGGATTTTATTCTTAGAAGTTCCCATTCATCCATTTTGTTCTCTCCTGGTTGAAGGTTTTTCATTATGCTTGGAAGACTGTGAATCAGGGCTTCTAGAGTTCTTCCCAGCTTTTTTCTAATGAGGTTTATAGTCTTTAGTTTTTACTTCTAGGTCCTTGATCTATCTTGTGATGGTTTTTATGTATGCTGGGTGGTGTGAAGCTCCATAGATGTTTTTCCAATTTTGCCAACACCGTTTGTTAAAAAGGCTATTGTTTCCCAACTTAACTGATACCATCTCCTTAGAAAAACTGGATAAATTGTGTATACTGCACTGAAACAGATGAGGGACTGAATAATTTAAAAGTGATGTATGAAGGGTATTACGGTTATCACAAAAGTCCACAATTAAGGCTGCATAGTTGAATGTAGTTGCGGCGGTGGGAGGGGTGCGGGGGGATTGTGTACCAGGGAGGGAGTCTTTCTTTTACTTTTGAAAGAAAGGAGTGAACTGGGGGACTGGGGGAGAGGGCTGGGCGGGGAGAGAAGTGCAGCAATGAACGAATGGAAATCCAAATTCTCTGTAAATGTTCATTAAAATTATTTTTAAAAAATCAGTTGAGCATAGATAGATGAGTTGATTTCTGGGTTCTCAATTCTATTCTATTGATTTATGTCTCTTGTCACTGTACCAGTACCACACTGTCTTGACCACCATGGATGGTTATGTCATAGAATTTGAAATCAGGGAGTGTGATACCTCCTACCTTTTTTCCCTCTTTTTTAGGAGTTCTTTATTTATTCAGAGTCTCTTTCAATTCCAAATATAATTGGAGGGGAGCTCTGGTGGACTAGTGGCAAGAAGCTGCACTGGAATCCCAGAGGTTCGAATCCACCAGATGCTCTGTTGGAGAAGGAGGGACAATCTCCCCCGTACCAGTTAGATCTGATTTGACGGTACACGCACACAAAAAATAATAATAAAAAAAATTATAATTGGAAAGTGCCTTTTCCATCTCATTGAAAAATGGAATTGGTATCTATATTGAGATTGCATTGAACTTATGAATTGCCTTTGGTAGAACTGTCATTTTTACAATATTGAGTTTTCCTAGCCACGAGCATGGTATATTCTTGGATTTCTCCAATCTCTTTTTGTTTCTTGTAGTAATGCTTCATAATTTTTATTGAATAGGTCTTTTGTGTTTCTAGTTAGATTTACTCCCAAGTATTTAATCTTGCGGTTATCTATTATAACAGGTATTACCTTTCTTAGCTCCATTTCTGTATTCTGTTTGTTACTGCAGAAAAATCCAATTGATTATTATATGTTGATCTTGTATCTTGCCACTTTGCTGAATTGGTCAACTATGTAAGTAGTTTTCTTGCTGAGTCTTTAGGATTTTCTAAGTATACAATAATATCATCTGCATATAGAGATAATTTTACCTCCTCTTTGCCAATATGGATACCTCTTATTTCCTTCTCTTGTCTTATTGTTATCTCTAAGACTTCCAAGACAATGTTGAATAGGAGACGTTATAGTGGACAATTTGCTATTTCTGTTCTCAAACAGAATGCCTTTAATCTCTCTCCTTTGAAAACTATGTTAGCTCTTGGGTTTGCAAGTATACTTTTTACTATGTTCAGAAAATTCCCCTATATTCCTATTTCGTTGAGTGTTTTAATCAGGAAAGGACGCTGGATTTTTGTCAAAGGCCTTTTCTGCACCAATTGATAGGATCATGTGGTTCTTGTTCTTTGCTTTGATAATGTGATAAATTATACTGATTGTTTTTCATATGTTGAATTATCCTTGCATACCTGTTATGAATCCTACTTGGTCATAGTGAATTATTTTTTGATGTACTGTTGGATTAAAAACATATTGCGATGGGAAAGTCTGCTGTTAGAGATCTCTCTAAAGTACTCAAGAGTAACGGTGTCTTTCTGGAGACTAAGGTGCACCTGATACAGGCCACAGTCTTTGCAATCACTTGTTATGCATCAGAGTTGGGCAATTACCAGGGAGGATAGAAGGAGAATTGACACCTTTGAGCTGTGGTGCTGGAGAAGAGTACTGAATGTTCCATGGACTGCCAAGAAAACAAACAGATCCATCCTAGAGAGGGTTAAACCAGGCTACTCCTTGGAGGCAAGGATTCTGGGGCTTCGTCTGACATACTTTGGACATGTTGTAAGGAGAGACAGGTCCTTGGAGAGGAACATCATGCTTGGTAGGGTGGAGGGACAGCACAGGAGGGGAATACCCTCTATGAGATTGATTGATTCAGTGACTGGGGTATTTGGGATGGGTGTGTGAGAGGCAATGCGATTGGCACAGGATAGAGCAGGGTTTAGAGCTGTTGTACATAGGGTCACTATGAGTCGCTAACGACTCGACGGCACATAACAACAACAACAACTGTTGGATTCTATTGGCCAGGATTTTATTCAGGATTTTTCCATCTATGTTCATGAGAGATGACCTGTAGTTTTCTATTTGGGTAGTGTCTTTACCTGACTTTGGTATCAAGAACATGTTTGCTCCATAGAAAAATTCAAGGAGAATTTAATCTTTTTTCTATTTTCTATTTTCTGAAATACTTTATGTAGAACGTTATGGTTTTGGGCTTTCCTTCCAGGTCTCTGATCCACCATGAGTTGATTTTTGTATATAGTGTGAGATGTGGATCCTGTTTCAGCTTTCTGTGGGTGGAAGTGCAGTCTTGCCAGCACCATTTGTTGAAGAGGTTATCATTTCCCCATTTGATAGCTTTGATTTCCTTGTCGAATATCAGTTGACCATAAATAGCTGGGTCTATTTGTGGATTCTCAATTCTGTTCCATTAGTCTATGTGCCTGTTATTGTACCATCCTGTTTTGGTTACCTCTGCTGTATAGTAGGTTTTGAAGTCAGGGAGTACTATGCCTCCAACCTCATTTTTGTTTCTCAGAAGCATTTTCCTTATTCAGGGTCTCTTGTCTCTCCAAATAAATTTTATAATTTCCCTTTCCATCTCCTTGAAAAATGAATTTGGTATCAGGATTAAGTTTATTAATTCTTCAGCATCTTTGTTGAGTTTCTTTCTGGTAATTCTATCTTTTCTTGAAAGTGGTGTATTGAAGTCTACTACTACTATTGTAGTGCTATTTCTTTTTTCAATTTTGTTAATGTTTACTTTGTATATTTTGCAGCTCTATCATTTAGTGCATAGATACTTACTATTGGTTATGTTCTTCCTTATAGGTTGTCCTTCATGTCTTCTAGCTGCTTTCAGATTCTAACCTTATCTTTGGTTCTGGCAAACTTCACTATGATATGCATTGGTATGCTGTGGTGGCCTAGCGGCAAGGAGTTGCATTGCAATACTGAAGGCACACAGTTCAAGGACACCAGCTGCTCCATGGGAAAAGGATGGGTAATCTCCTCCCATGTGATTAACTGCCTCTGAAAACCCACTGGAGAGTCAGCTATGGGTCAGTCTGATTCAACAGTACACAACAAAAACAACAAGGCCTTGGTGTTTTTATTTTGGGGTCTATACTATACAGAGTTTCCTCAGGTTCTTAAATATATGCTCTCATTATGCTTGGAAAGTTTTCTTCTAGTAATTCTTTCACAACTTTCTCAGTTTCTTTACTTGCTTCTTTCTGTTCTGGGATTCTGATTATGCGTATATTATTCCTCTTGATGATGACACACATTACTCTTGGGCTTTTTCCTTTTTCCTTTTTTATTGTTTTTTGTTCTAGCAGATCAGTGCTGATAACCCTACCTTCTATTTTGCTGCTTCTGTGTTCTATCTCTTCAAATCTGCTCATATGTCCCTCCAACACGTTGACACATCTGAAACATTGGTCCTCTATTGGTCTCCTATTCTGGATTATAGTTTTTTGGTTTTTCCAGAGGCTCTAATGCCTCTTTTGTTTTATCTGCAATGTATTGTATTGCCTTTTAAAAAAATTCTCTTGTTTTTTTGCTGGAAGAGTCCTGTAATACTTCGAGTTTGTCTTTTACCTCTTGAAAATATTCACTCATTATTCTTTTGATTTCTATGTCAGAAAATTTCATCATACTTTCTGGCTTTAAGAAATCAAAAAATACTGTGTTATGATCACTTTTGGGGGGTGACATCTTGGTTCAGTTTTGTGTAGGTGTAAGGTAGTCTATTCCTTCCATGTAATTGCTGTGGTAGAGTTTTTTAAGTCTGAGGCCCTTGGTCTAATAATGTTGGCTCAAGAGCTCACTGCCTAGATGAGGTAAAGGCAGCTCACCCTCCCTGAATTTCTCTCTGATCCTTTGAATCAAGGGAAGACTTTCTTCAGTTGGGGAGATATATGGCCTGAAAGTTAGCAGCCTTTTCTGCCTGTCAACTGCTCCAGCTAGGCAAGGTCAAAGGGTCTGCAGCCCAAAGGAGCTCAAACTCTGGGAAGGGGAAGGGAATGGCTTCACTTACGATACTGGTGATCTTGGCACAGGACAGAGTAACAACAGCAGGTTGGTCTCCAAGCAGCAGGGCTGGGGGTTCCAGGCAGTGGGGTTGTGGGGCTACAGTCTAGGCTCTGGTGGGAGTGTAGTCCAGGCCACACTGAGAAATTTTTAAGACAGCTTACCTAGACATACTTTGGACATGTTGCAAGTCCTTGGAGAGGAATGTCATGCTTGGGAGAGTAGAGGAACAGTGCAAGAGAGTAAGACCCTTGATGAGATGAATTGAGTCAGTGACTTGGGTAATGGGGGTAAATTGTTAGTGAAAATAGGGTTGGCACAGGATAGAGCAGGGTTTAGGGTTTTTGTACACAGGGTCACTATGAGACTCAGGCGATTTGATGGCACATAACAATAAACAACAGCCTAGCTAATCCACTGTCTCTGATATTGGTGATCCTGATGCAGGATGCACGTGTGCTGACACCCATCCTCTGTCTTTTTAAGAACCTTTTGCTCTCTTCATGGATTCTATCTTTAATGTCAATTCATAACTCATGTGGTCTTGGGTCATTAGTGTTCAATTTCTTAAACTTATTCTGTTGTTGTTGTTATGTGCCGTCGAGTCGTTTCCGACTAAATTCAGGTAGGATAGACTCAATGTTGTATTTGATTCTTGTGAGATTGTTTTAATTCTCTTCCGTTTCAATTTCACCTCGCACATTAGAAGTTGATAGTCTGCTCCACAGTTAGCAGTTAATTAGCCTGGTTTTGACTGTTAATATTGAGCTTCTCCAGTCATTCTTGCCACAAATGTAGTCAAATGGATTCCTGTGAAGTACATCAGGTGAAGTACATGTGTAAAGTCATCTTTTGTGGTTTTTTTTTTTAAGTATTTTCAATAAATCACTGAAGGTACAGAATTCAATCATTCTATGTCTAGTTTCATTTGTCACCAAGACCATAATTTCAAACTACTATTCCTTCCTTATTGTTTCTAACTTTTGCATTCAAGTGTGATGTCAGGAATCTCTCCAAATTAGTGAGGAACAATGATGCCAGTTTGAAGACTAAGGTGCACGTAATTCAGACCAGTCTTTTCAATCAGTTGCTATGCATATAAAAGCTGGACAATGAATGAGTTTAACAGAAAAACAACATCAGTCTTTGAGCTGTGGTGTTGAAGAAGAGTACTGAATATCCTTATGGATATGCCAAAGGAACAAACAGATATGACTTGGAGAAGGTCCACCCAGCATGTTCCTTAAAGGCAATCATGACAAAACTTTATCTCACATAATTTCAGTATGTTGTTAGAAGAGGCTATTCCTTGGACAGGAACATCATGCTTAGAAAGGTGGAAGGTCAGCGAAAAAGAGGATGACCCTGAACAAGATAGACTGACACAGTGACTGCAGCAACTGGCTCAAGTGTGTCAAAGATGATGAGGTTGGCACAGGATAGGACAAGGCTCAGATCTGTTGTTCATAGGGTCGCAGTAAGTCATATCAACTTGATGGATGGCACCTACAAACTTTCCTACAATTTTTGATAAAAATTATTTCAGTATACAAATGCCTTCTTGTTGTTGTTGTTATGTGCTATTGAATTGCCTGTGACTCATAACGACCCTATGTACAGTAGCTCTGAGCTGTCCTGAGCCAGTCTCACTAATACCAACACACCAATCCCGCCCCCCTGCATTGCCCCAGTTACTGTATCAATCACTTTCATCCAGGGTCTTCCTCTCCTGTGCTGTCCCTCCACTCTTCCAAGCATGATGCCCTTCTCTAAGGACCCCGTCTCTCCTGGCCATGTGCCCAAAATATGTGAGACAGAGCTTCAAGATCCTAGCCTCTAAGGAGAAACTTAGTTTCACCCTCTCCAAGAAAGATCTATTTGTTTTCTTGGCAATCTATGTTATGTTGAAGACTCTTCTCCAGCACCACAATTCAAAGGCATAGATTCTTCTTCTGTCATCCATAGTCATTGTCCGGTTCTCTGATGCATAGCAAGTAATTGCAAAGACCATGGCCTGGATTAGGTGCACCTTAATCTCTAGACTGACATCTTTGCTTTTCAGCATTCTGAAGATGTCCTTGACAGCCGATAGTCCCAATGCAGTTCGTCTTTTGATTTCCTGACTGCTGGTGTTAAAAGTGTTAATTGTGGAGCCACGCAAGCTGTAAATGTTAACAACTTCAATCTCTTCTCCATCTATCATGGTTTTGTCAGTTGGCCCAGTGGTGAGAATCTTTGTCTTCTTGATGTTGAGTTTCAATCCATATTGAAGACAACAGTCTTTGATCTGCAGCAAGTGCTTCAGGTCTTCAGTTTCACCAAGCAAGGTCGTGTCATCTGCATAGCATAGGTTGTTGATGAGTCCTCCAATCTTGATGCTACATTCCTCCTCATAAAGCCCTGCTTCCTGAATAACTTGTTCCGCACATAGATTGAAAAGGTATGGAAGATAGGATGCAGCCCTGATTTTGAACCATGCAGTCTTCCCCTACTCTGTTCTAAGGATTGCTTCCTGTTCTAAGTATAGGTTTCTCATAAGCAAAATCAAGTATTCTTGGATTCCCATTTTCTAGGTTAGTCACAATTTGTAGTGATCCACACAGTCAAATGCCTTTGCATAGTCCATAAAACACAGATAGACATTCCTCTGATACTCTTTGCTTTCTGCCAAGATCCATCTGGCACTGGCAATAATGTCTCTGGTGCCACAACCTCTTCTAAACCCAGCTTGTATTTCTAGTAGTTCCCTGTGAATGTACTCATCCAGTTGTTCCTGAATAATCTTCTCCGGGATTTTGCTACTGTGTGATAATTTTTTAGTGATATTGTTTGATAATTTCCACACTCTGTCTGGTCACCTTTCCTTGGAATGGAAATATAAATATGGATCTCTCCCAGTCAGTTGGCCAAGTATTTGTCCTCCAGATTTCTTAGCACAACTTGGTGAGCATATCCAGGGCAGTATTTGTTTATTGAAATATGTCAATTGGTATTCCATCAATTCCTGTGGCTTTATTTTTGCCAAGTCTTTCAAAGCAGACTGAACTTCCTCCTTCATTACCATTCCCTCTTCAAAATGACTCTGTAAACTCCTTGCTTCCTCTTTTTAAAAAAATTTATTATTAATTTCAATGAAAATTTACAGAGACTTTGGATTTCCATTCATTCATTGTTGCACTTTTCTCCCCTCCCAACCCTCCCCCCTAGTACACTACACTCTTGGGAAAGTAAAAGAAAAATTCTTTCACTGTTTTACATACCCTCCCCCCAGGTCCACTCCACTATGCAGCCTTCACTCTAGACTCCTGTCATGACAAAAATACCTAATCACATATCTCTTTTAAATAGTTTTCTCCCTCATCTGTTTCAAAGCAGTATACATTATTGAACCCATCTTTCTCAGTCTCTCCCCAACCCGGATGTCAGTCCTGTTTTACAACAGTGGCACCATGCAGTATTTGTCGTTTTGTGAGATACTTCACTCAGCATAATGTCCTCCAGGATCACCCATTTTGAATAATACTGCATGAGTTCCTTGTTTTTCAATGTAGCTTAGGATTCCATTGTGTAAAATATACCATAGCTTCTCTATCCATTCATTTGTTGATGAGCACTTAGGTTGTCTTCAACTTCATGTTATTGTGAACAAAGCTGCGATAAACATGGGTGTGCATATATCTGCTTGAATGTCAGTTATGGTCTCTTTGGGGTATATTCCCAGTAGTGGAATTGCTGGGTAAAACGGTATCTCTAGTTGCAACTTTTTGAGAAAGCCCCATACCGCCTTCCACAGTGGTTGCACCATATTACATTTCCACCAACAGTGAATAAGGGTCCCAGTGTCTCCACAACCTTGTCAGCATTTGTTGCTCACTGTTCTGTTACATTTTGCTTTTCTGACTGGGGTAAGATGATATCTCATAGTTGTTTTGATCTTCCTTCTTTTAATGCTTTCTGAATCATTCAATATTCTGCCCATTGCATCCTTAAGCATTGCAACTCATGGCTTGAATTTGTTCTTCAGTTCCTTCACCTTAAGAAATGCCAGGCAAGTTCAGCCCTTTTGATTTTCCAACTCCAGCTCCTTGCACATTTTTATAATACTTTGCCTTGTCTTTCTGAGCTACCCTTTGAAATCTTCTATTCAGCTCCTTGATTTCTTGATTTCTTCCCTTAGCTTTGGCTTCTTGACACTCTAGTGCTATATTCAGTTTTTTCTGACATCTATTTTGGTCTTCGACCTCCTTCTTTGTAATAACCTTTTGCATTCTTCATGAATGATATTCTTGGTATCTTCCCACAGCTCATCTGGTCTTCATTCATTACTGTTCAAGGCCTCAAACCTATTTCTGAGTTGGTTTTTAAATTCTGAGCGGACAAACTCAAGATCAATTTTTATTCCTTTGGATATGATTTAACCATCTTTAGCTTTAATTTGAATTTGCATATGAGTAGTTGATGGTCTGTTCCACAACCAGCACCTGGCCTAGTTTTCAGTGCTGATATTTTTTTTTCTATAATTATATTTTATTAATTTTCATAAACATTTACAGAGATTTTGGGCTTC
>NW_006400061.1:716357-735553 GCF_000299155.1 Elephantulus edwardii
ATAACTTGTTAGTCAAATTTGTGTCTTCTAGGTTGCAACACCCCCATGATACATCTTGAAGGATATGTACATGTACAGCCAAGCACAATCAATAAGAATGCATCTGAATTCCAAAATCAATCTCCATAATAGTCTATGTGTTTCCTACTGCCAAAGGGGCCCTTCAGTGCTGATATTAAACTTCTCCCATGATTCCTTCCACAAATGTAAACAATTTTATTTGCATGCATCCATCAGGTGAAATCCATGTGTATAGCCTACATTTATGTTTCTTATAAAAGGTAGTTGCTATAAATAAATCATTCATTTTGTAGAATTGTATTATTCTATCCCCAGCCTCATTTCTATCAAGTCCATATTTTCCGACTACTGATCCTTCTTCGTGGTCCCCAACTTTCACATTCCAGTCGCCCATTATTATTAATGCATCTTGGTTTCATGTTCAATTGATTTCTGACTGCAACAGTTGGTAGAAATCATCTATTTCCTCCTTTTTGGCTCTGGTTGGTGGTGCATAAGTTGAATGAGTGGTATTAACAAATCTTCCTTGTATGCAAATGGATATTATCCTGTCACTCACAATTCTGGATTTCAAGATGGGTCTAGAAATAGCCTTTTTTTTTAATGCAGAGGAGGACAAGAACCATTTGGCAGCACCATGATAGATGGAGAAGATACTGATGTTGTTAACAATTTCAGCTTGCTCAGCTGCACCATTGGCACCAGTAGTCAGGAAATCAAAAGACGAATTACATTGGCTAAGTCTGCTCTCAGGAACCTCTCCAGAGTGCTGAGAAGCAATGATGTCAGTCCAGAGACTAAGATGTGCCTGATCCAGGCCATGATCTTCAAAATTACATCAGAGAACTGGACAAGATCTAAAAATGACAGAAAAAGAATTGATGGCTTTAAGTTGTGGTGCTGGAGAAGAATATTGAACATACCATGGACTGTCAGGAGAACAAATAGGTGTCTTGGAGAGGGTAAATCCAAGATTCTCCTCAGAAGCTAGTAAGCTCTGTCTCATATATTTTGGGCACATATCCAGGAGGGACCAGTCATGCTTGGAAGGGTGGAGGGATAGCGTTGGAGAGGAAGATCCCGGATGAGATGGATTGACATGATAACTGGGGCAATGGGATTAAGTGTATCAGAGTCAGTGAGACTGGCTCAGGACAGGGCAGGGTTCAGAGCTGTTGTCCATAGAGTCACTATGAGTCTCAGGTGACTCGACGGCACATAACAACAATTGCAACAACATGTTTCTACAGACTATCATAATTTACCTTGTCTCTAATGAGGGAGCTCTGGTAGCTTAGTGTTAAGAAGCTGCACTGTGCTGCAGCCCGGGGCACATAGTTTGAATCCACCAGTTGCTCTGCAAGAGAAGGATCAGGCAATCTTCTCTCATGCAGTTAACTGCTTTTGACAACCACTGGAGGCGTTCATTCTGACTCAATGGTACACAGCAACGACAGTCTTTATTGGGGAAGTGCTTGTGGCTGAGTTCATAGGGAGTCATGCTGTTAAACCAAAGGCCATGCCTCTTTGGTAATTCAAACCAGCCTTAGGCTCCAGGGCAAAAAGACAGGAAATCTCCTCCTTGGCGATTTGCAGCCTCAGAAACCTGCTTATGGTTTAACTCAGTGTTAGCTCTGACTCAATGGCAATGAGAGACATATAGAGAGATGTGTTGATATACATTTAAGCTGTTTTCCATTTTCCAGGCTATTTTCTTCGTAACAAAAGACAGACATTATATCAGCAATTCAGAGAGTCTCACTGTCCTTTTCTAAATTTTCTTTGTAAACAAAGAAGGATATCGTCTGAGTTCTATTCTCCATCATCACCTTCCAAACATTTTTGCAGTTTCTCTTTTTTAGGGCACTGTATCAAATTCTTGGATTATTTTCATTAATTTACAATCTAATCAATGCATAAAATGTATATTTACATTTTATGTACATATTTAAATGCCAAAACAGAGGGATGCCTGGGTTGCTATATGACAAAAAATAGCAGACACGGCCAAAAAAAGAAACATTTTCTGAAGATGGTATTCTCCAAGCACCAACTTGAAGGGTAGACTGTGGCTGAGTAATGGAAAATGGTAAAAAGAAAAGGCATCCCAGCAGAGGGAGCAGCATAATCAAAGTTCATAACTAGGAAATAGTGTGGCATGTTTAAAAGTCTGCAATTAGTTTAGTATTCCAATATCAGAAATAGTGGTGATTCTCTGCAGAGCTAATAAGAAATTAGTTTCTGGAAAATTTGGCAAAGAGAAATCTTATATTAAGAAGGATAAAGCATTTATAAAGATTTTCAAGTAGCTTAATGATATGATCGAAATTTCATTTTAGATAAATAACTCTAGTTTCTAAGTGAAGATGGACTTCAGGGCAAAATTGTTAGTCAGTAGGCTTTGCCCTATCTCACCTAGTTAAAAGGTAAGGAAGGCCTGACCTGAAGAAATGATGGAGGTAAAATGGAAGGATTGAATTATGGAGATGTTTCGAAAGAGAAGTTAGAAGGATTTAAGAAATAAATCCAAATACAGAAAGTGAGAGAGAAGGATATTTGGAAAAAAATCATATATTTCTAAATTTGATGATATAATACACTATTAATGCTATAAACTGAAATTTAATGAACAGAGAAAGAAGCAGGTTTCTGAGAAAGTGATTGAGTTCAGTTTAAGACTTGTTGACTCTGGTGCCTATAGTACCTGCAAGCAGCTAAGTCAGACTGGTGCATATACAAGTAGATTTGATGTTAAATCAACATGATGTTAAATAAACATTACACTGGAAATAGATAACTCAGAGGAAAAAGAGGAATCAAGCAGGCTAATCAGACTGTTGACTCCTTCACACCTCTTTGAGGAAGTTCACACTTCTTTAGGAAAATGTTAGATTAAAAACAAGAAGAAAAGCTGGAGTTAAAGGAGATAGTAATCATTTTAGTGTACTTTTTCACTATTATTCCCCAACTAAGTAATGAAGACTAAATTATAACATAAATATTTAACCCAAGTGTGAAAGTGCCTCAAATAATTAAAAAGAAAAAGATATATTTCTAAAACAAAGGTTGGAAATGCCCTCTTGGCTTATATAATCACAATTAATTAGGGCACAGAATGATCTCTTTATTAATATTTCTTGATAGTTACTATCTGCTCCTATTGAGATTCTGTTTGAGAACATAGAAAATGTTGACATTAAGAAGTCCAAAATTAAATAAATAAAAATTAAAAAAAGAAGTCCAAAATTGACAAGCTATAATTTAAACTGTATGCATAAATAATTCCAATTACTAACTGTAGTAGTTACAGTATCAGATAATATAAGTTAAGTAATAAACTTCATATCACTGATAAATTATATAAAGACCAAGGCAGGGATCTTTTGTGGCCAAAGATAATTGTCTATACTTCTATTTGTACTTCTTTCCACTATAAAATAGAACTAAAGTACATTTTCAATGAAAGATTAAAAGACTAAACAATATTTCCAAATGATAAAATTGAAGGAAGAATATGGCAGTTGCCCCACCACCCCCAAACTTAATAAATTCCTAAGAAACTTAATAACATCTAAGCTGGTCACATCAAAGACCAGACCAGACAATGGATCCTGATAAGAGTCTGAGATTGGAAAAAAGGTGCTAAAACCTAACTTAATTAACATATCAAATTCTGAGAAATGCCATCTTAGTCCTCCCCAGGACCCCTACAAAAAGGAAACCCTCCAAACTGCCCACACCCCATTTGGATCCTATGTGCAAGCCATTCTGTCCCTTCGTTTCTTGAGAACAATTTCTTTGTTTCTCTCCCTCGCACTCTTTTTTTTTAATTGTTGTTGTTGTTATGTGCCATCGAGTCGCCTGCGACTCATAGCGACCCTATGTACAACAGCCCTAAACTCTGCTCTGTCCTGTGCCAATCGCACTGTCTCTGACACTCCCATCCCAATTATCCCAGTCACTGAATCAATCCACCTCATAGAGGGCCTTCCTCTCCTGCGCTGTCCTTTCACCCTCCCAAGCATGATGTCCTTCTCCAAGGACCGGTCTCTCCTCACAACATGTCCAAAGTATGTTAGATGGAGCCTCAGAATCCTTGCCTCCAAGGAGCCACCCGGTTTAACCCTTTCCAGGACGAATCTGTTTGTTTTCCTAGCAGTCCATGGTATTCTCAATACTCTTCTCCAGCACCACAGCTCAAAGGCATCAATTCTCCTTCTATCCTCTTTGGTCATTGTCCAACTCTCTGATGCACAGAACACACACACACACAAAAAAAACCCACCTTTTTTTTTATAACTAACAAAAACAATTTAAATACTATCTTATTGTTTTAAATATAACTAACCATACTTTTACCTTCTTTAATGATTCAGTAGAATTATTTGGTCCTTTATTCTTTCAAAATACCTTCCGCATATAAATTATTACACTGTGACTGTAAAGGAATGTAAGTTATCAGGGAAATCTAGTTAACAAAATGCAAGCTAACACTACCCATAGGAGCTCTGGGGCATAGTCCACGGAATTATGCTGTTAATTCAAAGGCCATTCTTCTCTGGTAGTTCAAAACCACCAGCAGATCCATGAGAGAAAGACTGTCAGTCTCCCTGAATGCAATTTATAGGCTCTGGAAACCCTCTAGAGGCTCAGCTATTAGTCAGTTTTGACTTGAAGGTAATGAGTTTTGAGTTGTGAATACTCTTCATTCACTGGTATTTCTGAGTCCTGTTCAATTCTCATTCATTTTAATATCTTTAACCTTAGCAAAATACCATTGAAAGAAATATGGGTTACTTTTGTCCAAAAATAGAATTTTTTAACAGTTAAGATATGTACATGTAACAATACAGTTTTGTACAAAATAAAAGCATATTTTTAACATATGACAAATTGCCACTGACAAATCACATGCTACACAAATAGTATAAAGAAAATAAATAATATTTGGGCAAGAAAAGCCATCAAAGACTTCTTCAGAGAAATACACCAGAATTTAGAACTTAAACTATGTGTATTCCAGGTAGGGGAAACAGAATGACAGATGGTAGTAGCAGAAGTACAGGTAGCATGGATGAACCATTAGCCTTTCAGAAGTTAAGAACTTTTGGTTGAATACAATTACACAGTTTAGGAATGTCCTGAAAGGCTAGAGGAAGGGCTTGAACTTTGTGTTCAGGGATAGTAATGGTTTGTAATCTAGGGAATGGTATCATGAAAACAGTGTATGAAAAGATGAGTCTGGTAGCTTAATTAGTTTATATGAGACCATATAACAAACCTGAAACTGTACTTTCATAACATGTCTCTCAAATTTAATTGCATACCTGAGATTACTTGTCAATATAAACCATAAACTACATTTCATGTTGAAGTTGATGATGTTTCTATAGTAAGAGAAAACACCTAAAAACTTCCATAAAGAAGGTTTGTAAGGTTAAAATGGCAATTTGAGGAAATGTAATAGATAAAATAGCAATGCTGAACTCTTAAAACAGATTACAGAAGTAAGGGAAGGAAATATTGCAGCAATCAAAAAATCTGGATTTGCAATTGCTATTCCTCGCTGTTCTAGTTGCAGAGTGGAAGTTACATAGGTAATGGATAAAGTCAGAATGAGATATTGGTAGGCAATATCAGACGCTGCACATTGTCAGTTGCTCAGAAGCACTCACTTTCTTAACGGGAAGATAAAAGAGCAGTTCTATGAGAGGTTATTATAAAAAGATTTATGTTTGCAATGAAATGGAGTACTTCTACTTACCTTCATAATCCCACAGTTCATTGAAAGGCTTCCCTGGTTCTCCGATAGGGGCTTCAGGATCATTGAAAAATGGAGCAATTACTTCCATCGTCACTCCTCCATCACCTGGACTCAGCCTGACTAACACTGGATCATGCTTAACTGGAAAACCATCCCAAGTGTGCTCAATTCTGAAATCCATCTGCTGAATAAAGGAGAAGAAAACAAAACTAAATGCTATGACAGCACGGACTTTTCCATATCTAAAAAGAAAAATGAAATTAAAATTGTAGTACCAAACAAGAGGCAAGAAAGCAGGTGAGTGAGTGCCAAGAACACAGTTCTAGGAGTCAAGACACCATCTGTGTTCTCACAAAACAGAGACTCTGAGATCTATTATAAAACAGGGTGTGGTTTCTAAAGTCCTTAAGGTTGCTAAGTCTAGATTCAGTTTCAACTCTATTGTAAAGATAGCTTCAAAATCACAAAAGAAACAAATACAAAACTGTACTTAGAAAACACAATGTATAAAAACTTTGTAAGTAAAAAAATATATTTTTTAAGAAAAATAGTTGTGCAATTTACTATAATGATAAACAATCAGAATGAAATGTTTTGCCTTTTACTGTAGAGTATGCAGGGTTTCTCAATCACTTGATCTTTTGGGAAATAACATCATCATAAAATTCAGGTGTTTTTTTTTAAAAATAAATCACCATAAATAGCTGAAGCAGAGCTCTCAAAACCTATTATTTTAGCTTAGAAAAAACCCCTTTCCTTTGCAGGGTATAGGAGTTTAGTCATTTAAAAGTTAATAAAAATGTCACCACAACAAGATAAAGGTAAACAACCCAACTGAAAATGGGCACAGAATATGAACAGACACTTCACCAAAGAAGACATTCAGATGGACAACAAGCACATGAAGAAATGCTCAAAATCCCTAGCCCTAAGAGAGATGCAAAGAGATGCAAATTGAAACAACTATGAAATATCATCTCACCCCAGTAAGAATAGAAAAAATTTAACAGAACAGCAAAAAACAAATGCTGGTGAGGTAGTTGAGAAACTGGAACCCTTGATTCACTGTTGGTGGAAATGTAAAATGGTGCAACCACTGTGGAAGACAGTCTGCTGTTTTCTCAAAAAGTTACAAATAGAAATACCATTTGACCCAGCAATACCCCAAAGAAACCAAAACTGCCACCCAAGCAGATATATGCATACCCATGTTTATTGTGGCTTTGTTCACAATAGCAAAGAGTTGGAAACAACCTAAGTGCCCATCAACAAGTGAATGGATTGAGAAGCTATGGTATATACACACAATGAAATACTACACTGCTTTGAAAAACAAGGCACTCATGAAATAGTATACAAAATGGGTGACCCTGAAGGCCATTATGCTGAGTGAAATATCTCAGTCACAAAAGGACAAATACTGCATAGTGCCACTATTGTAAAATGGGACTGACATAGGGTTGGGAGAAGACTGAGAAAAATGGGATAAATTATACATACTGCATTGAAACAGGTGAGGGAGAGAACTGTTTTAAAAGGATATATGATTAGGTATTATTGTCATGACAGGAATCCAGAACGAAGGCTGCATAGTGGAGTGGACTTGGAGGGAGAGATTGTATAAGAGTGAATGAATTTTTGTTTTACTTTTCAAAGAGACTCAGAATATTCTTTCCATCTTCTTTTAATACTTCCTGGATTATTTAATATCCTGCCTAAAGCATCCTTGATTATTGCAACTCGAGGTTTGAATTTGTTCTTCAGTTCCTTGAGCTTAAAAAATGCTGAACGAGTTCGGCCCTTTTGATTTTCTGACTCCAACTCCTTATACATTTCATTGTAATATTTTACTTTGTCATCTCGTGCTGCCTTTTGAAATCTTCGTTTCAACTCTTTAGTATATTGAATTCTTCCCTCTGCTTTGGCTTCTCTGCGCTCCAGTGCAATTTTCAGAGTCTCTTCTGACATCCATTTTGGTCTTCTCTTCCTCTTCTGTCTTTGCAATGACCATTTGTTCTCTTCCTCGATGATACTCTTGATATTCTCGCACAACTCATCTGGTCTTCTCTCATTAGTGTTCAAGGCCTCAAACCTGTTCCTGAGCTGGTTCTGAAATTCAGGTGGATAGACTCAAAGTCATATTTTGGTTCCCATGGACTTGGTTTAATTTTCCTCAGCTTCAGCTTGAATTTGCATATGAGTAGTTGGTGGTCTGTTCCACAGTCAGCTCCTGGCCTAGTTTTCAGAGCTGATATTGAGCTTCTCCAGCGATTCTTTTCCACAGATGTAATCAATCTGATTCCTATGCATACCATCAGGTGAAATCCATGTATATAACCTGCATTTATGTCTCTTAAAAAACGTATTTGCAATGAATAAGTCATTCATTGTGCAAAATTCTATCATCCTCTCTCCAGCTCCATTTCTGTCACCAAGTCCATGTTTTACATCTACTGAATCTTCTTCTCTATTCCCAAATTTTGCATTCCACCAATTATTATCAATGCATCTTGATTGCATGTTCAATCGATCTCCGACTGTAAAAGTTGGTAAAAATCTTCTATTTCCTCTTCCTTGGCTCTGGTTGTTGGTGCATATATCTGAATGATAGTGGTATTCACTGGCCTTCGTTGTATGCATATGGATATTATCCTGTCACTCACAATATTGTACTTCGAGATCGATCTAACAATTGCTTTCTTAACTATGAAAGCAACTTCATTTTTCCTCACTTTTTCATCTCCAGAATAATATATCATATGATCATTGGTGGCAGATCTGTGATATGCAGATGATATAACTCTGCTTGCTGAAACTGAGCAGGACCTGAAGCACTTGCTGCAGAGGGTCAAGGACTGAAGCCTCCAATATGGATTGAGGCTCAATGTCAAAAGACAAAGATTCTCACCACTGGGCCAATTGGCAGCATCAGGATGGATGATGTGAGATTGTTCACAGCTTCAGTTTGCTTGGCTCCACAGTCAACACTCTCGGCACCAGTAGCCAGGAAATTAGAAGACGTATTGTGATGGGAAAGTCTGCTGTTAGGGACTTCTCTAAAGTACTCAAGTGCAATGGTGTCTCTCTGGAGACTAAGGTGCATCTGATACAGGCCATGGTCTTTGCTATCACTTGTTATGCATCAGAGTTGGACAATGACTAGGGAGGATAAAAGGAGAATTGATGCCTTTGAGCTGTGGTGCTGGAGAAGAGTATTGAGGGTACCAGGGACTGCTGGGAAAACAAACAGATTCATCCTGGAAAGGGTTAAACCGGGCTGCTCCTTGGAGGCAAGGATTCTAACGCTCCGTCTAACATACTTTGGACATGTTGCAAGGAGGGACAGGTCCTTGGAGAAGGACATCATGCTTGGTAGGGTGAAGGGACAGCGCAGAAGGGGAAGGCCCCCTATGAGGTGGATTGATTTAGTGACTGGGGTAATCGGGATGGGTGTATCAGAGACAGTTGGCACAGGACAGAGCAGAGTTTAGGGCTGTTGTACATAGGGTCGCTATGAATCACAAGCAACTAGACAGCACATAACAACAATTTCAAAGAGAAGTGGGGGAGGGGTGGGTGGTGGGTAGAGAGAAAAGTCCAACAATTAATGAATGGAAATCCAAAGTCTCTGTAAACTTTCATTAAAATTAATAATAATTTTACAAAGTTAGTAAAAATGTAGGTTAATAGAGTTAAACTTTTATTGTCTTTTACATTTCTTACATTCCAATTTTTGAATGATGACTTGTTTGGGTACTGCCTTCTCTCCCATTTAAAAGCTGGAATACTCTGTCCCGAACAAGAAAGTTATTTTGACTTTAAATGTATAGAATGAATTTAGTTTCTTATTGGAATGACAATTTTGCCATCTAATTTGCTTAAAGAACACAAGTCAATCTAAGTGTGAATATTTACCAAAAAAATGAACCTAAAAAGTAAGTATGTATCATTTAACTATGAAATAGACTAAACACATTAGGAACAACAAGTATTTGCATTTTGAAATGCCCGTCCAAATTTTAAGTGGAAGGACAGAGTTATATTAAAGTTAGTTTTGTTAAATACTATGGATCAGCTATTTAAGGTTATTTAATTTAATCTCATAATAAACTTGCAGGAGAACTATGACTACCCTCAATTCAAATGAAGAAACAGACAAATTCAAGGTCACATGATCCACAAATGTTTAACCATATTCAGTGATATGTTTCCTTCCACAAGTGGCCTGCCACTTACATATACACACAGTGACTGATATTGGTCATGATATCCCAGATAAAGTTATCTGAAGCCTCTTCAGAAATATCAAAACGTTATTTTAGAAGTGGTGGTAGTGGAGGTGGCTGTTAGGTGCTGTTGAGTTGACTACAATATATAGCAACCCTATAAACAACAGATCTGAACTCTCTTCCCTATCCATGATATACTAAAGCCCATTGCCACAGTCACCATCACCCTTCCAAACATGGTATCTTTCTCCAACAATGATAAAAATTCATGTCACATATTTCAGGCATATTGTTGGCCCAGTCTTTGGATAAAAAATGGGGTGGCGTTATCAACCACTTTAGGACCTTATGACTTGTCCAGTTGGCAATCTAGATTTAGTACCCGACAATATTTCCACACTGTCTGTAGCTCTCAAAGCAGAACTAACTCATAGATGACCCTCCATCTGGTTTCCGAGGCTGTAAATTACACAAAAAAGAGATGCTGGTGGATTTGAACTAGTAGAGAGGTGTGGCCTTTGAGTTAGTGCAATTCCCTATGAGCTTTGTCATCAGAATTCCCTTTCCATAGTTTACCTTCCCTTAAAGTTTTTAGTACTGTAAAATAGTAGAATCACTATGAAAAACAGTATGGCACTTCCCCAAACAATAAAAATACTTTCTGATCTAGCAATCACACTCGTAGGATTATATCCCAGAGATATAAGAGCAGTGACAGAAATAGACATGCACATCTATGTTTATTGCAGTATTACTGATCACAGAGAGAAAAAGAGAGAAAGAGTCAAGGTAATCAACAACAGGGGAATGGATAAACCTAGATGTAGTAAGTGTACAGTAGTATATTATACAACTATAAATAATGTTATTATAAACCACTGAGTCAGAACAAGTCATAGCTGACCCTCCAGTGGGTTTTCAAATGCAGTAAATTACACAGGAGAATGCTTATCTTTCTCTTGTGTAGAAGCTGGTGGATTTGAACCACATGCTTTTGGGTTGGCAGCACAACTCCTTACATTAACCTACCAGAGCTCCCTCTGAGTACTTTGCAAAACACATATTAATGTTGGGGCAACCTCTCTAAAAAGCAATCTTCCAATATCGAAACTAACAATGCAAATATCTTTTGATTCAACAATTACAGTTGGAGAAATTGAGTAGACAGCAATGAGAATGATGGGTTGGGATCATTTCCACATGGTTAACCAACCAGTTCACCACTTTCATTATTAACTAGTTCATTTTCTAGTCCAATAAAGTTGGGTTCCTAACTAAGCTAACTTTGGGTGAACTGGCCTTTTAAACACATACACACATGAAATAGAAAATGAGGGACAATTTTTTTTTATTTATTTTTTTTGAGGGACAATTTTTAAAATGTTTTTATAGTAGAGAAAGACCTAAAATATTATAACTCAGAAGTCAGAAGAAACTGATGCATTTGACTATGCAAAAATAAGTAAAAGAAGTCTCCTCCTCCTTAAAAATGCTTATCATTAACAAAATCGAAAGGCAGTCAGAAAAAAAAATCTCAACATACACACATCCCCCCCACTTTGGGTAAGAAAAACCCAACACTCCATCAGATAAATGGTTAATTGGTATGAACAGCTAATTTACCCAAAGAAAATGCATATTGCACAGTCTCGTTTATAATAGGAATGCCAATACATATAAGATTAAATAACTATTTTACACTTGGACAAAGACCAGAAAGTTTATTAGCATGTTGTTTTATTTACAACACTGAGAAACAAAGCTGGAACAGCCTCTGAAAAAAATAATGTTTTTACAATATCCAAACTAAAAATACAAATACCCTTTGGTTAAGCTGGATGAATTATTATTCCTGTACATATTAAAAATAACAAGTATGGAAAGATACTGATTGCAACCTTGTTTAGAAAAACAATGTACTGAAATCAGCAACTTAAGTATAGCAAAGGCCTGGTAAAGAAATGAAACATATCAGTTGGTTGTTAAAAGGGTAGGTATTGGCATCTAAAATATACAGTTAAATGGAAAAAATAATTATGTGCGGAATATTATTTATTTAATAAAAAAGGAAAGAAGGACTTCAGTGAGATAGATTGAAACAGTAACTATGGGAAGAATAGACTTCCTTTTACTGTGTCATATTTTTTGGGGTACAATTTGAATTTTATACTTTGACACACATGCATCACTTATTCAAAATAAAGAAATAATTGAAAATAAGCTGTTTTAAATTTCACCTTTAATGCTGGAGCCCTCTTTAAGGACTTCTAAAGCCTTTAGCTTTGATGGCTACTCCTACTCTTGTTTTTCCAAGTGGTACAAGTTTGTCTTTGCCTTTGAGTTGAAATTGACTCATCGCAGATCCTGCTCAGGTTTTCAGAGCCTTTAACATATCACATGTGTGGAAGTTGCCCATCTTTCTCTGGCAGAGCTAGCTGGCGGATTCTAATTGCCAGAGGTGTGCTACCTTTGGGTAAGACACTGCTGTTGGGTTAGGAGAGAAGCTCTCTACTGCTATGCTGCAAGTTCCCTTTTATTTTACCTTTCTTAGGTAAGAAATTGCTAAGGGCAGACTCCTAAAAGTTCAATGATTCTCTTTCTTTTAGTTATTCAAGGACTTTAGATTTTATAAGAATTGCAATATATATTTTTCCAAGATTAGCATGCCCATAGCTTTCACCAACTTTTTAGAAGAGTTAATAATTATTGAAGTTGATAATCATTCTAAATTTTAATAGTGTTGTTGTGTACCTTAAAGTCAGAACCGAGCCATAGCTGACCCTCTGTTGAGTTTTTAGAGGCAGTTAATCATACAGGAGGAGATTACCCATCTTTCTCCTGTGGAGCTGCTGGTAGCCTCCAAACCGTGTGCCTTCAGTATTGCAGAGCAGTTTCTTGCCACTTGATTTTCCTCAGGGATACCAATACTTTGAATTACTTTTTTGGTAAATTATAAGCTTGACATTCACAATTCAAATTTGTAAATTTTAAATAAACTTGATTTAAATGAGATTATCTTTTTAGCAGTGCCTGAAAATTTCTAAAGAGGCAGAACGAGTATTAGCAAAACGATTACTGTTCTTTTATGCAATTCTAACATTGGTTGTTTAAACTTTCTTAAAAGAATGTTATTGTTTTTCCAACATTTTAAATCTAGTCTTTAAATTAGTGTTTTGTAGAAATAACAATTTTCAATTATCTATTGTTTCCTAGGGAGCTCTGAAGACTCTGAAGACGAATTGTGCAGCTAAACCAAAGGCAAGTGGTTGGAATCGACCAGTTACTCCGTGGGCCAAAGGAGGGCAGTTCTCCTGTGGCATTTACTGAAGGGTCGGCTATAAATCCGTCCTGACTGGAAGGTACATAACAATACATTTGTTTTCTAGGTATTAAGGAAAGATTTTCCGAAAGGAAACGAAAGAGGAACAAAACCCTCGAGCATTGAGAGGCGGTGAGGGCGGGGTTGGGGGAGGTGGGGGATTCGCTTAGGTTTAAAGAAGGAATCTGGGAAAGGAGTTTTCTTAACAAAATGTTTGGCCACGACATTTTTCTTCTGCTTTATTGCGGGAGATAATTCGTCATCAGTTTGCATGCCCTGCCATTTTATAAGAGAAAGAAAAAAATAATAATAAGGAAGTCAGCTTCAGAGGGAGAGTAAACTGAATCAGCAAAAGGAAGTGGCAGAAAAACAAAATAGCAGGCAGAAAGCTAATGGCAAGCTTAAGACTGGGTGCCCAGTACTATCGAGTAAAGAGGGTATAAGAAGAAATGAACACAGACCACGCAGCTCCTGTCAATCCAGCACTCTCAGGCTTCTTTCTGGCAGAGGTCGTGGGACAGGTTCGACCTTAGGCTCCGCCCAGCTTGCTCACTGCTCTGGGGAGGGGTTTAGAGGATTCAAACAGAAACACCAGTTTTTTCTTTGCTTCTTTTTTTTTTTTTTATCTCTCACACCCTCCCTATCCAAGACTGAGTTGAAGAGCCACGGATAAACATCTAAAAACTCAATCATTGTACTGTTTAAGAACTCTCCTAGAAGGATCCTAGAAATAACACTATGTAGAGACCTCTCTAAAGTGCTGAAGTGCAGATGTCAGTCTGGAGACTAAGGTGCACCTGATAGAGGCCATGGTCTTTGCAATCACTTGCTATGCATCAGAGAGCTGAAAATGACTAGGGATGATAGAACAACTGATGCTTTTGAGCCGTGGTGTTGGATAAGAGTATTGAATATACCACGGACTACAAGGAAAAACAAACAGCTTTGTCCTGGAGAGGGTGAAGTCGGGCTGCTCCTTGGAGGCAAGGATTCTGAAACTTCGTCTGACATACTTTGGACATGTTGCAAGGAAGGACCGGTCCTTGGAGAGGGACATCATGCTTGGGAGGGTGAAGGGACTGCGCAGGAGAGGAAGAGCCTCAGTGTCTGAGGTAATGGGGGCAGGTGTGTCAGAGATGGTGAGATTGGCACGGCATAAGGCAGAATTTAAGCCTGTTGTACATAAGGTCGTTATGAGTCGCAGGCGACTCAACGGCACCTAACAGCAACAACACATTCTTAAGTTATAACAATAATAGAACATGTTGTTGTTGCTGTTAGGTGCCATCATGTCAGGTACATCCCAAAGCGATTCTGTAAACAACAGATTTAAACCCTGTTCTATCCTGTGCCATCTTAACACTTCCTGACACACTAGAGCCCATTGCAGCAGTCATGTCAGTCCACCTGGTTGAGGTTCATCCTCTCCTTCGCTGACCCTCCACCTTTGCAAGCCTCATGTCAGTCTCCAAGGAATAGCACCTCCTAGCAACATGTCCCCAGTATGTAAGGCAAAAGCCCCATCATCCTGGCCTCCAAAGAGCACTCCGGTTGCACCCTCTCCAAGACATACTTATTTGTTCTTTTGGCTGTCCATGAAATGTTCAGTGATCTTCTCCAAAACCACAACTCAAAGGCATTAATTCTTCTGTCATCCCTATTCATTTTTCAGCTCTCCATTGGATAACAAGTGATTGGAAAGAACATGGCCTG
Organism: Elephantulus edwardii; assembly: GCF_000299155.1. Taxonomy (NCBI): domain Eukaryota; kingdom Metazoa; phylum Chordata; class Mammalia; order Macroscelidea; family Macroscelididae; genus Elephantulus; species Elephantulus edwardii. The sequence goes on from NW_006400061.1 coordinate 731,404, forward strand.
AATCAGATGCACCTTAGTCCTCAAACTGACATCATTACTCCTCAATAATTTTAAGAGGTCCCTAAACTGCAGACTTTCCCAAGGTAGTAAGTCTCCTGACTGCTGGTACCAAGGGTGTTAATCGTGGATCCAAGAAAGATGAAGTTGTTGACAGTTTCAATATCTTCTCCATCCACCATGATGTTGCCTGTAAGTCCAGTGGTAAGAATCTTTGTTTTCTTGACACTGAGGTACAATCCATGTCAAAGGCTGCATCCTTTGATCTTTTGCAACCAGTGCTTTAAGTCCTCACTTTCAGCAAGGAAGACTGTGTCATCTGAATAATGCAGGTTATTGATGAGTCTCCTCCGATCTTGATGTTATATTCCTCTTTATAGAGTAGTAATTAGCTCAGCAAACAGATTGAATAGGTATGGAGAGAGAATGTAACCCGGATACACTCCCTTCTTAATTTTAAGCCATGCAGTGTTTCTGTGCTCTATTGGTGCAACAGCCTCCTAGTCCAAGTCTAGGTTTCACATGAGTACAATTAAGTGCTCTGGGATTCCTTTTCTTCTCAATGGCAGCCACAACTTGTTATGATCCACATAGTCAGACACCTTTGCATAATCAATAAAGCAAAAATAAACATTCTTCTGGTATTCTCTACTTTCAGCCAGGATCCCTCTGACATCAGTAATGCTATCCCTGGTGCCAGAGATTCTTCTAAATCCTACTTAAACTTCTGGAAGTTCCCTATCTATGTACTTTGTTTGTTTTGCACATTTTTATTGTGGTTTAATATCTATGTACTTTTCTAGCTATTTTTTTAAAAGTCTTTAAAAAATTTTTCTTGAATGTGATACTAATGATATAATTCTATACGTTCCACATTCTGTTGGATCACTTTTCTTGGGAATAGGAATAAATATGGACTTCTTCTAATACATTGGCCAGACAGCTGTCTGGCATAAATTTCTGGCATAAACTAGTGAGAATATCCAGGATTGCATCTGTTGATTGAAACAAGTCAATTCCAAAGGCCTTATTTTTTGCACATGCTTTCAATGCAGCTTCCACTTCCTCTTTTATTACCATTGACTCCTGCTCATATGGTACTTCCTGAAAATTTTCAGTGTCAGTCAGTTCGTTTTTGTACAGCGATTTTGTATATTTCCTCCAAGTTCTTAAGATACTTTGAGGGTCATTAAATATATGATCTTGAATCTATTCCATCTGAATTTCAGGATCATCATAGGAATGCTCTGAGGCACTGAAAACCATGATCGAAGACCAGATGAATTGTGGGATGATATCAATCATGAAGAGAACAAAAAGTCATTACAAAGATAGAGGAAAAAGAAAAAAAAACAAAATGGATGTCAGAAAAGACTGAAAATTGCACTAGCATGTCAAGAATCCAAAACAAAGAGAAAATATGTTAAAGAGCTGAACAGAAAATGTCAAAGGGCAGCTTGAAAAGACAAAGCAAAGTATTATAATGGAATGTGCAGAGAGCTGGAATTGGAGAATAAAAAGGGAAGAATTTGCTCCTCCATTTCTCAAGCTGAGAGAAGAGAAAAACAAATTTAAACCTTTTTAAAAGGTGAGTTCTTGTTTGGGCTGCAGGTTGGCTGTGGATGGTTTGGTTGGTTTTATTTTGTTCACAACCATGTGTGAGCTGATTGGATTGGATGATTTTGAACTGTGGGCCAGGGGCCTCTTGTTGGAGCCAAGCAAGACCAGGTGCGCTGGCCTGAGTTTTAAAAAAACTAATTGGGTCCTTGGACCTGCAGTCCTTGGGCCTGATATTAATTTGAGTTTATAATGAACATTCTGCTCTTGAAGGCTCCACCTCAGTTGTACTATCTGTTAGTCTATGTATGTTCTATTGTACATAGAGTTTTCAGAGACCTGCTAATTTGGAAGTGGATGGCAAATCCTTCTTCCTAGTCTGTCTTTGTCTGAATGCTCAGATTAGAGAAGTATCTGATAGACAAGCATTTTATGGAAAAAAGCAGATGAACGATATTTCCCCAACTGTGGAATTAACCAATAGTTTTAGTGTTGTCACCCCCTGACACAAGTGTCTTGACCCACTCATTTCCCTGCTCCACCATCCACCAGCATCCCCTTCCACTCCCACCCACTCCCTTTAACACCTATCTCCCGTTTTCCAGCCCTTGATCTGATAGCTTATATCTCAAGCTTTTTGGGCTTCTGTGATTACAAACACTTCAGTTGCTGACGATTTCTTATGCTGCAGCCAGTGTCTCTTGGGCCCATGGCAGCATCAGGATGGATGGTGAAGAGATTGAGATTGTTAACAGCTTTAGTTTGCTTGGCTCCACAGTGAACACTCTTAACATCTGTACCCAGGAAATTAAAAGACACGTTGTGATGGGGAAAGTCTACTGTTACGGAATTCTCCAAAGTACTGAAGAGCAAGGGTGTCACTCTGGAGATTAAGGTGTGCCTGATACAGGCCATGGTCTTTGCAATCTCTTGCTATGCATCAGAGAGCTGGACAATGACTAGATAGGATAGAAGGAAAATTGGTGCCTTTGAGCTGTGGTGTTGGAGAATAGTATTGAATATACCATGGACTGTTAAGAAAATGATCAGGTTTATCCGAGAGAGGGTTAAACCAGGCTTCTCCTAGGAGGCAAAGATTCTGGAGCTTTGTCTGACGTACTTTGGACATGCTGTAAGCAGGGACCAGTCCTTGGAGAAAGACATCATGCTTGGGAGGGTGGAGGGACAGCACAAGACAGGAAGACCCTCTATGAGGTGGATTTATTCAGTGACTGGGGTAATCGGGGTGAGTGTGTCAGAGGCAATAAGATTGGTACAGGATAGAGGAGGGTTTAGGGCTGTTGTACATAGGGTCGCTATGACTCATATGCTACTCAACGGCACATAACAAAAACAACAACATAATGTACATACTCCTAAGTGGTACAGCACTGTGTTAATTTACTGTACTGAGGAAACTTGGGATTGCTGTGATACTCACGGCCATGCCATTGTTGTCTCAAATGCCATAAAAGTTACACATGGCTAACAGTTTGGTGGAGCTCCCAGATTAAGACAGGCTCAGAAGCAGGAGTGGCATCCACTTCCTAAACAACATACCTCTGGAAACTATGAACTTGGAGAAATGACAATAGTTACAAAACAAGGCCAAGGACTTTTGTTCATAGGGTTGCTATGAGTCGTGATTGACTTGATGTCACTTAACATCAACAATATAACAGCAACATTCTTGGTATCAGCATCTAGGAAATCAAAAGAAAACTACAGTGCTTGACCTTGTGCAGCAAGTGCTTCAGGTCTTCGGTTTCAGCAAGCAAGGTTGTGTCATCTGCATACTGCTGATTGAGATTTATGGTATCTGAAATATTTTATCTAAAATGATCCACTGAAGGGTCACTTATGAGTCAAATACAACTCTACCTCACATAACAATAACAATGTAAAACAACTTTATGATTTCACAATTAATACTACATATTTCTATAAAGGCTTTCTGATAAAAAATTAGGCAACATAACAAATGGTTTGATTTGAAATTATAAAATATAGTTAATTACTCTAAAGATATATATGCTTCTGTTTGGTTCAATTTTAATTGTCCAAGTAACTTCAGCAGTTGTCAGCCCATTTTCCCCTCATTTAACACAGTTAAGCAGCTGAACAGAAGATTTCAAAGGGCAGCTCAGGAAGTCATAACAAGTATTATAATGAAATATGCAAGAAGCTTGAGTTAGAAAACCAAAAGGAATGAGCTCACTCAGCATTTTATAACCTGAAGGAACTGAAGAACAAGTTTAAGCCTCAAGTTGTAATACTTACGAATACTGAAGGCAGAATGTTGAATGACCCAGGAAGCATAAAAAAAAAAAGATGGAGGGAGTATACAGACACAGTATACCAAAAAGAACTGGCTGACACAGAAGAATTTCACAAAACAAAATATGATCAAGAGGCAAATTACAACTCAGAACAACCCTGTAAACAATAGTTCAGAACTTAACACTAAGGGGAGCTCTGGTGGCCTAGTGGCAAGAAGCTGCACTGCAATCCCAGAGATAGGCGATTCGAATCCACCAGATGCTCTGCCGGAGAAGGAGGGGCAATCTCCTCCTGTACCAGTCAGATCCGATTTGAT
>NW_006400061.1:736408-739263 GCF_000299155.1 Elephantulus edwardii
CCTCTGTACAGCCAATGGACAGACCAGTGCTATACCACTTAGAAGAATGTTTGACCAAAAACAAAACCAGGTCTGAGAGACACAGATTAAAATCACTCACCTTTGGCTTGATAGCATAACTTTCTAACAGAGCTCTCTCTACGTTGTTGTTGCTATTGTTGTTAAGTGCCAATGAGTCGTAGATGACTCACAGCAACCCTATGAATGAAAGACTTGAACCCTTTTATAATTTTCGTCATTTCTCAACATTAGTAGAATTTCCGGAGGGAAGCCATTTCCGAAGTGGCCGCCACTCACATAGTCATTCATAAAATATGTGTTTTGTACATGTACTTTGTGTTTTATATAATCCTTTGTGTGTGTGTGTGTGTGTATATATTTTAGTTTATATAATAAGTTACCATTGCTCTATGCCTGTTAGCACTCTTTTTGAGTCCCCCTTGAATATTTCCCAATCTTTCAGCCCTCTTCCACCCACAAACCTCTGCTATCCCAATGATCTTTCCTCCACCTTTCCCCTTTTCTGCCTCTCTTGCCCTCCTTACCTTTCCTATTTTGAACATTTATACATTTCTTGCTCAGTCATAGTCCTATTATCACAAAGGTGGCCTTAAACAATATTAGTCCTTTTGTGACTGGGACATTTCACTCAGCATAGTGCTCTCTAGTCTCTTCTAAGTTATAGTAGTAGTTTACGAGGCTGTTGTTCCTTGTTGTTGTTGTTAAGTGCCGTCAAGTCGCAGGGGACTCATAGCAACCCTATGAAGGACAGTTCTCAACACTTCGGTGCCTTTCATCCTCTCTCCAGGTTAATAGGATTTCAGGAGGCAAGCTATTATGGAAGTGGATGTCACTCCTCCTTCCAAGTTGTTCCTTAGTGCTGCATAGTATTCCATTGTGTGAATGTACAACAAGTTCTCAATCCTTCTATTTTTCTTTCTTTTTTTAATTTTTCCCCATTTTTCAATGAACATTTGGGCTCTTTCTATTTTCTTGTTATTGTGAATTACAATTCTATGAAAATAGGTGTACATATAATCATTCAGTGTCAGTTCTGATTTCCTTGAGATATATTCCTAGCAGTGGAATAGCTGGATCATATGGAATGTTTATGTACAGAGTTTTGAGGAAATGCCAGGCTGCCTTCTATAGTGGTAGTGTCATTTTACAATCCCACTAGCAGTGCATTAAAGTTCCAATCTCTATGGGTCCTCTCCAACATTTATTGTTTCTTGTTAAATTTGTTTGTTTTTTATTGTGTGTTAAACTTTACTATTGTTATTGGAGGGAGATGGTATCTCATTGTTGTTTTTATTTGTATCTCTGTGATTGGTAGAGATTTTGAAAATTTCCTCAAGTGTTTTTTTGCCATTTGAATGTCATTCTTTGTAAAGAGTCTTTTCATGTCTTTTGCCCATTTTATGATTGGGTTATTAATCTTTTTCTTGTGGAGGCTCATCAGTGTTCTGTAAGCTTTAGTTATGAGGCCCTTGTCTGAAATGTTGTTGCCAAATATTTTTTCCAAATCTTTGGGCATTCTTTTCACTCTACTGAAGAAAGTTTTTGATGCACACATGGATTTTATTTTAAGAAGATTGTATTCCCATGTGGAAATTTAGCTTCTCTATGTTAATCATATTTGGCTATGTTTGCAATCCTATTTAGGCCATGCAGTTATTCTATGAAGCAATCATAACCCTAATACCAGGCAAAGACATCACAAATAACAGTATAAATCAATATCTCTCATGAGCATAGATTAAAAAGTCCTTCACAAAATCCTGGGCAGTAGAATCCAATAGCACATTTAAAAAAAAATATCGTAACCAAGTGATTAGAAGAATGCAGTCAGGGATGGTTCAATATAAGAAAAACAATTACTGGAACACATCATTTTAACAAAGCAAAGAACAAGTCCCCCATGATCCTGTCAAATGATGCAGAAAAAGCCTTCAGCAAAACTCAACAACCTTTCCGATTAAGACATTCAACAAAATAGGAATAGAGGGGGATCACATCAATATAGTGAAAAATATATACACAAAACCAAAAGTAAACATCATTCGATGGAGGAAGACTAAAAACATTTCCTTTGTGAACAGGCACCAGGCAAGGCTGCCCATTATCACCACTTCTATTCAATATTGTATTGGAATGTCTAGTTATGTTAATAAGGCAAGAAAAGGAAACAAGAGATCCAAATTGGTAAAGAGGTGGTGAAATTGCCACTATACACAGCTGGCATGATAGTGTACACAGAAACCCCAAAGACTCAATCAGAAATCTGTTAGACCTGGCTGACCAATTTAGTAGAGTGGCCAGATATCAGATCAACATACAAAAACCCAGTTAGATTTCTGTACAGCAACAAATAAGGCATGGAAAAGGAAACTAGAAATTAATATAATTTATAAAAGCCAACCACAAAATGAAATACTTAGGAATAAACCTAACTAGAAACACAAAAGACTGTTGTGTATTTTGTGGAAAGACACTTAAGGAAAACTACAAAACACTATAAGAAACAATAAGAGACTTAAGTAAACAAAAAATATTTACTATTAATGGACAGGAAGACTGAACACTGATAATTATGATCCCACCATTAGCAGTCTGCTCAAGTTGGACACAATCTCAATATAGATGCCAAATTCATTCTTCAAGAAGATAGATAAGGCAATTTCCAATTTCATTTGGAAAGTAGAAAGACCTAGAATATACAAATTTCTTCTGAAAAACAAAAATAAAGTAGCAGACATCTCATCTCTCAATCTTAAAACCTACTACATAGTCATAGTAATAAAAACAGCATGGTATTTGTACAATGACAATCATATAGATGATTGGAATAGAAT
>NW_006400061.1:740410-744381 GCF_000299155.1 Elephantulus edwardii
ACTGCTAGGAAAACGAACAAGTTTGTCCTGGAGAGGGTGAAGCCAGGCTGCTCCCTGGAGGCAAGGATTCTGAAGCTTCGTCTGACATAATTTGGACATGTTGCAAGGAGGGACCAGTCCTTGGAGAGGGATTTCATGCTTGGGAGGGTGGAGAGACAGTGCAGGATAGGAAGACCCTCAATGAGATGGATTGATTCGGTGACTGGAGTAATAATGGGGGTAGGTGTGTCAGAGATGGTGAGGTTGGCACAAGATGGGGGGAATTTAGGGCTGTTGTACAAAGGGTCGCTATGAGTTTTAGGCAACTCGACAGCACATAACAACAACAATAACAACAACAACAACTGTGAGAAGAAAGGAAATTTCAGAACACTTGATTTTGCTTGTGCAAAATTTATACTTGGATTAGGAGGCAGTCATCAAAACAGGGAAGGAAACACTGCATGGTTCAAAATTGGGAAGAGTGTACACCAGAAATGTGTCCTATCTCCATACCTTTTCAATCTATATGCAGAACAGATCATCTAGGAGGCTGGGCTCTGTGAAGAAGTATGTGGCATCAGGATTGGAGGAAAAGTCATCAACAAGCTACATTATGCAGATGACACAACCTTGTTTGCTGAAACTGAGGAAGACCTGAAGTGCTTGCTGCAGAAGGTCAAGGACTGCAGCCTTCAATATGGATTGAAGCTCAACATCAAGAAAACAAAGGTTTTCATCACTGGGCCGATTGGTAACATCATGATAGAGGGTGAAGAGATTAAAATTGTTAACAGCTTCGTCTTCTTTTGGCTCCACAATCAATACTCTTGATACCAGCAGCCAGGGGGGAAAAAAGATGAATTGTACTGAAAAAAATCTGCTGTCAGGGACCTCTTCAGAGTACTGAAGAGCAATGATTTCAGTCTGGAGACTAAAGTGAGCCTGATCCAGGCCATTGCCTTTGCAATTACCTGCTATAAGTCAGAAAAATGAACAATGATTAGGGATGATAGTAGAAGAATTGATGCCTTTGAGCTGTGGGGCTGAAGAAGAGTACTGAATATATTTACACCATGGACTAACAGGAGAACAGTTTCATCCTACAAGAGTGAGACCAAGTTGCTTGTTGGAGGCAAAGATTCTGACTCTCCCTGTGATATACTTTGGGCATGTTGCAATTAGGAACTGATTCTTGGAGAGTGATATCATGCTTGGGAGCATGGAGGGACATAGCAAGAAAGGAAGACCCTTGATGAGATGGATTGATTCAGTGACTTGGGTAATGGTGGTACATGTGTCAGAGACAATAAGGTTGGCAGAGGACAGAGGAGGGTTCAGAGCTTTTGTACATAGGGTCATTATGAGTCACAAGTGACTCGAGCACATAACAGCAACATATTGAAAGCTATAGTCTTTGGTCTTCTGCAGTAAGTACTTCAGGTCTTTCCCACTTTCTGCAAGCAAAGCTCTGTCCTCTGCATAATGCAGATTTTTGATGAGTCTTCGTCCAATCTTGATGCTACGTTCTTCTTCATATAGTCTGCCTTCTTGAATTATTTGCTCAGCATACACTTTGAATAGGCCACTACATTAGTGCGTGTAGGAACACAAATATTTTCACATAAAATATTAAATTGTGAAATAACAAGCCTTTGTTTCAGTTGATTCTCAATTATAGTCTGTGCATTTAGTAAAATATTTTAAGTATCTTATTGAAATATCTCATTTTGTCACTCAAGTTTACACACACAATTATTATTATAAATAAATACTGCATTTGGGAGCTTAGGCAGAGCAGTTTGTAGAGGTTTTTTGTGAACCCAAAGGCATTGCCTCTCTGGCAGTTCAAATCCCATAAATCACTACTTGTGAAATGCATAACCTTTGAAAAATTACTGGAGAGTCACTCTGAGTCAGTTATTAATGGATGGCCATAAGTAAGCGATAGAGTGTACACAATATTTTAACATTATAAATACGTATGCAGCTATCTTATTAACATTATAAATAACTAACACAAATGTATATTTATTAGATGTAGATATTATAAATTACTGCCTAGTAAATATTAATGCTAAGCATATTCTGCACATTTAACAAAAAAGTATTTTCCTTTAAAAGTACTTTGCCTTTTTTTAGTTTTATTAAAATGAGTAATTGAATTTCATAAATTCACTTTTTATAGCATTTATTTACATCAGATAATAGTAAATACAGATTGACCTTAGCATAAACTTTTAATTTTTTATTTTTCATGATGTATTGGGCACTCAGTATCAATTCAGTGAATAAATTAATATTAGTGGAATATGTAAATTTCAAGAGTTTTCCTTTTTGCATGAAAGTATGTAATATGGAAACATAAAATGGGTAGAGAGAGAACAGTTAAATACATCCTAAGTACTTTTGTTTCCCACTTCTAGTTTCTTGGGCTCAATTTACACTAATATATGCATTCCATGCACATTCATTGGATTATCTAAATTAATTCCTTCATCAAATATTCATTGAATTCATTGAGACTGTTTTGTGTTTCAAGCACTCTGAAGGAGCCTGGAGACAAATAAAAAAAAACAATATGATACAGACTGTACAAATAAGCCCAAAGTACTGAGAAGTGGATAGAAAACTGAGGGAAGCTTTAAAGAGGAGAAATACTAGAGGGGGTACTTTAAAGATAAGTGGAATGAGTAATTTTGCTTTCAATGTTGAAAATCAGGGTTTTTTGGGGGGGGATCTCAAAACATCCACAAGGAAATCACATCAGTTCTGAAAATATTTCACTAAAATTCAAACAGTAAAATCATGTAATCATACACACACAAAACCATGATTTGCATCTGGAAGCCTAGTTGTTAAGTGCCATCAAGTCTTAGACAACTCATGGCAACCCTATGAACGAAAGACCTGAACACTTGTATAACTTTCATAATTTCTCCAAGTTCATAGGGTTTCCGGAGACAAGCTATTTTGGAAGTGGATGCCATTCTTGCTTCCATGCTTGTTTTAATCGGGGAGCTCCACCAAACACTGTTCACCATGGTTAACCGTTATCACATTTGACATGTATCACAGCAACCACGAGTTACCTCTGTACAGCAAAAGGACAGATTAGTGCTATACCACTTAAAAGAATGTTTGACCAAAACCAATTAAAACCAAGCCTGAGGGCCACAGATTAAAATCACCCACCTTTGGCTTGGTAGTATCACTTTCTGTCCATTAGGCCAACTGAGCTCTCTCTCTGTTGTTGTTGTTGTTAAGAGCTGGTGAGTCGTAGATGACCCGTAAGCCTAGTAATAAAATGAAATTACAAAAGTACATAATTCAAATCTACCAGCTGCTCTGCAGAAGGATGGGCAATTTCCTCCCACGCGAAAACCCATGCCTATGAAAATCCACTGGTAGGTCAGCTGTCGGTTGGTTCTGACTCCATTGTACACAGCAATAACAACAACATATAGGTGAGCTCTAGTGGCCTAGTATTAAGGAGCTACACTCTCAATCCAAGGGCACGCAATCTGAGTACATCAGCTGCTCTTCAGAAGAAAGATGAGCAATTCCCTTTTTATGTGATTGACAGCCTGTGAAAACTTGCTGCAGGGTCAGCTTAGAGACAGTTCCAAATGGAAGTCACATACCAACAACATGATTATATAAAATACATAATTTAAGCTTCAGATATCCATAAAAATTCTAAGTTCTAATACTCAATTTGTACTTCAAGATGGATCTAGCAATGGCTTTCTTAACTATGAAAGCAACTCCATTTTTCCTCACCTTTTCATCTCCAGAGTAATATGTCATATGATCATCCGACTCAAAATGCCCCATTCAAACCTCGAGTTGTTATAATCAAGGATGCTTTAGGCAGAATATTAAATTATCCAGGAAGTATTAAAAGAAGGTGGAAAGAATATACTGAGTCACTGTATCGAAAGGAATTGGAAGACACAGAAGAATTTCATGAAACAACATATGAGCAAGAG
>NW_006400061.1:745171-762761 GCF_000299155.1 Elephantulus edwardii
AGGCTCAATGTCAAGAAGACAAAGATTCTCACCACTGGACCAACTGGCAACATCAGGATGGATGGTGAAGAGATTGAGATTGTTCACAGTTTCAGTTTTCTTGGCTCCCCAGTCAACACTCTCAGCACCAGCAGCCAGGAAATTAGAAGACATATTGTCATGGGAAAGTTTGCTGTTAGGGACCTCTCCAAAGTACTGAAAAGCAATGGTGTCTCTTTGGAGACTAAGGTGCGTCTGATACAGGCCATGGTCTTTGCTATCACTTGTTATGAACCAGAGAGTTGGACAATGACTAAGGAGGACAGAAGGAGAATTGATGCCTTTGAGCTGTGGTTTTGGAGAAGAGTACTGAGGGTACCATGAACTGCTAGGAAAACAAACAGATCCATCCTGGAAAGAGCTGCGCCTTGGAGGCAAGGATTCTAAGGCTCCGTCTAACATACTTTGGACAAGTTGCATGGAGGGACAGGTCCTTGGAGAAGGACATCATGCCTGGTAGGGTGGAGGGACAGCATAGAAGGGTAAGGCCCCCATGAGGTGGATTGATTCAGTGACTAGGGTAATCGGGATGGGTGTATCGAAGACAGTGCGACTGGCACAGGACAGAGCAGAGTTAGGGATGTTGTACATGGGGTCGCTATGAGTCTCAGGTGACTCGACGGCACATAACAACAACAACAACAACAACAACAACATTCAATTTATACAATGGAAGTACCATTCCCATCAATGTATCTTATCAATTTACAGTAAAAAGGTAAAGCTAAATTTATAATCACCTATTTGATACCAAATTAAATCACAATATTTGTTGTTACTTCTAGGTGCAGTCAAATAGCTACCCTATGAATAACAAATCTATACTATATCCTATTCTGTGCTATCCTCAAATGTGCCTGTAACACTTGAGCCCACTGATACAGTCATTGTGTTTGGTTGCGGTCTTCCTTCACTAACCCCATAACTTTTCTGAGCATAATGTCTTTTTCCAAGGTCTGACTTTCCAAACAACATGCCCAAAGTCTGTGAGATAAAATTTTACCATCCTTTCTTCTAAGAAGCATCCTGGCTGCACTCTTTCCAAAACCTACTTGTTTACCTTCTTAGCCATGGTTACTTACTGCTCTTCTCCAGTACCATACTCAAACTTATCTGTTCTTTTGTCATCTTTATTCTCTGTCCAACTGTCAGATGCATAGGAAGTAATTGAAAAGACTATGGCTTGAATCAGGTGCACCTTGGCCTGTAAATTGACATGCTTGCTCTTCAGCACTTTGAAGAGGTCCCTGACTACAGACTTTCCCCAATGTTTTTATTTCCTGACTATTGGTACCAATCTTTTTTACTGTGGATCCAAGTAAGCTGAAGTTCAATGTTTTGCAATCACAACATACTAGCATACAATGCTCAGCCTAAGCAGGAAACTAATGGTGAATAGTATATTTTTGCTATGTGCCATGGAATTGAGCATGACTTATATAACACTATAAACAGATTTGAAACCTGCTCTGTCCTGTGCCATCCTCACCAGGTCCAACATACTTGAGCCCATTGCTGCATTCACTGAGGCAACCCATCTTGTCAAGGGTGTTTCTCTCTTAATGTTGACCTTTCTAAGTAAGATGTTGCTCCAAGGATTAAGTTGGGAGAAAAAAAGACTTTTCATTAACATATTCAATATTTTCTCTTCTGAAAAGTTTTTGTTTTAATTTCATGGTTTGAAGACAAGCTCAAGTTCTATCTTTCTTGACTCAAAGACAAATTTAGCTCTTTTTAGTTATTGTTCATTTAAGTAGGCTTTAGATTAAGACCTTTAACAGATCATGTATACTTAACTGGACACACTTACATACACCCTTTTAATATCCTAATGCATCTTATTAACATTATATATAGATAGATAAAGGTATAGTTGCAATAGATTTATAGATATAGATATAGTGGGAGAAGGAATGGGCAATCTCCTTCCCTATGATGTACTGCCTCTGAAAACCCTCTGGAGGGTTAGCTATGAGTCGGTTTCAACTTGATGGCACACAACAGCAACATATTAATAAAACACTATCAGTACAGGTTAATAAAATTTCTCAAACAGAAAGTCAAATCCTGCATCTATGACGTTTGTTCCTTGAATTTAAATTTCAATCACTAAAAACATATGATCTTCAAGCTACCTTTTTTTCTGTCAGTAAGTATAGAGACTTCTCTCAATATTAACTGACTTTAAATCCAGACATATTAATTTTAAAAATGTGAACTATCTATCGACAAATGTAAACTTTTGCTTATTTTTTTTTCCTTGCCAAAAGGGGGGGGGACCCTTATTAGAAAAAAAAGAAAGCAAACTCATGAAATAAATTGGCAGTGTCTCTTAAGTATATGTAATCACAAGTTTTATTTGCTACACAGTTAAATAATTTTAAAATAACTGCGCCCTTTTTTACAAATACTTCCAAGCCCATATTTATTTCCTGATGATTACCAAGTTTATTCTCGGTTTTCCTCCAGGGTAACTCTGAGTTACTGAAGACCCTCGTCTGGATTCGTTTCCCAGGGGCAAGAACCTAGATCTTTGCCACCCATCCGATTTGGCCCGCGGGTTCTCCTAACAAAGTGTGCAATGACTGAATAACCTCAACATTCTAGAGGCCTAGTATCTTATCTCTAACCTCTTCACTCATTTTTTTTAGTTTAATAACAAAACAAAACCAAGATGTTGGTCCCTGCCACCAGGGTCCGCCAGTCAACACACAAGCCAAAGCCTGTGTTCAGCCTGCTGTCATACATCTCACGGCTCCGCCCAAAGACCGACAGTTAGCCAATGACGTGCTGGAACTTTAGAAAGCGTGATGATGAAGGCGCTGACGCACGCGTGATGACGCAACTGGCGTCACCGTCTCCAAGGAGCGGTCCGGGGCACCGGTTTCAAAGTCGCAGGGCGGGCCGAGTGGACTTCCGCTGCTGGCCTGTGGCTTAGCCACCATCCAGGCATCATTCACTTCACAGCCAAAGGACGCCAGCAACCGCCTTCCCGCTGGTTCCCTCGACGTTTGCCTGGGTGGCCTGACACGACCCCAAGTGACCAGTGGGACTTCTCTATCTGCCCATCTCCCCTTTCGATCCCTGGTTGGATTCCAGTGAACGTGGGACAAAATACACTTGGCGCTTCCCCAGCGAACCTGAAATCTGAAGTCTCGCGCCCGGACGAGGGGCTCGGCTGTGATTCGGTTGAATGAGGCGCAGTGGGGCTGTTGGCACCGCGTGAGAAGGATGCTGATTACACCGCTCAAGTGCTTGACAACCTCCGGAACGTTACCATAGTTTTGTTTTCCTGGAAAGCGAGCTCTGTGTCTTAAAGGAGGATTAACGGTGGTGAAAACTCCGAACTAAAGCGGTATCGATATGGCCACAGAAATCGATTTTCTACGAGATCAAAGTAAGCTCAGTTGTCTTTTATTGAAAATTCCGATTTGTGATATTTAATGCCATTGTTGACCAATTAGTATTTTTTTGAGTGCCTGGTGGGAACATGGAAATTTGTAAAAAAGTTAGCTACGGAAAAAGGTTGATAGTATAAATACCTCGGTCAATACCAAATAAAAACCTGGTAGGTTTCTTGAATTTACAGAACTCTAAGCAGGAAACTTGTTTGTTATGATTCTCTGTTGCTCTTAAAAAAAAAAAAAGTATAAGGCTGAGGGTCAGGAAGGGATTCCAAATCTGCAGTCAGAGCCTAGAAGTACAGCACTGGCCATTTGTTCAAAAGATGTTTGTTGAGCTGTTGTTTCTATTACGGCTGTTGGTTTTAGGTTTATATTGATTATCATGTATCAAGTACTGTACCAACATTTGGAAGCAGGAATGGCATCCACTTCCTAAATAACGTGCCTCCAGAAACTCTATGAACTTTTGATAAATATAGATAGTTATAGAAAAGGCTTTAGGCCTTTTGTTCATAGGATCGCCATGAGTCGTGCTTAACTCGAAGGCAATCAACAACAGCAACATACCGGCATAGCTAAGAAGACATTTCAGCCGACCAAAAATTTAATTCCTGTTTCTTCATATGTTGTTGGGATGATTAAATGATCATTAGAATATGTGTTTATACTATTAACATATAGTTATAAGCAAATAGTAGCTATTAAAGTGTCAAATGGTCAAAGGAGGTGTCATTTGGACTGAATCTAAGTGCTCATATGAACTTAGTAGATAAGTAACTGTTGTTGTCATTAGGTGCCATTGAGTCAAGCATGACTCATAGAGACCCTGTGCCATCCTGTGCCATCTTCACACTTCCTGACATACAAAGAGCCCATTGCAACAGTCAACGTGTCAGTCCACCTGCTTGAGGGTCTTCCTCTCTTTCACTGACTCTCCACCCTTCCTAGCATCATGTCCTTCTCCAAAGAATAGACACTCCTAGCAACATGCCTACAGTATATGAGGCAAAGCCTCGTCATTCTTGCCACCAAAGAGCACTCCTGCTGTAGACATCCCAAGTAGAGCTATACTTAACAACATTGAGGGCATTAGAAATATGCTTTGCAAGAAGATTGCCTTAAGTGAATATGGAGGTTTATATGGGAGAATAACAGGTAGAGCTGAAGGGTTAGAATGGGTCTAGATGATGAATGTTAGTAACTTCTATGTGTTAAGGAGTTTGGACAATTACACCTGTTATAGGAACTACTAAAAAGTATTAATTTAATGGTCACATGATACAATCATAATTTAGAAAGCCCAGTCTGGCAGTTTTGAGGAACATGTATGATAATAGAGGTAATTGGGTGAACTCAGAGTATGTTGAGATTGGAGATAGGGGATTTGAGGCTACGGGGTAGGGACACTTGAATTTTCGGTTTCAGTATCAGGAAAGGTGAGAGAGAAAGTTTCAGCGGTCAAGTATTCAGTGTCTATATTCAGCCTACCTGAGTTTCCATGCTACCTTGATCTTTTTCAAGATATTTAACTTTGGGTAAAAGTTTAGCTTCTCTGTACCCTGAGCTGTTTCCTTTATAAAATGAGCATAATAACACAAGGGCCTCATATGACTGATTCTTTCAATAGGATTAAGTAGGATGATGCAAATGAAACACTTTGCCTTGTGTCTAGCATATACTAAGTGTGTCAAGAAGCAGCACTGCAATCCCATACATACGCAGTTTGAGACCACCAGCCGCTCTGCAGGCCAAAGATGGGCAGTCTTCTCCTGTGTGATTTACTGCCTCTGAAAATCCAGCAGAGAGCCAGCTGTGGGTTGGTTTTGACTCTATGGTACACAACAAGAACAACAGCACCTATTTTCTATAGTAGTTATTAATGACACAATAATAATAATAACACTAACCTTAACATTATTTCTGAGATTTTAATTGGAAAGGTCTGTGTTCTATAAGGGCTGACGTCTGGTTACCATCTAAATGGCATTCCATTGGATGGTGAGATATTGGACTGGAGTAAGAACAGTACCAGGGCTGTAAGAAACTTTGAGCCTTGGGGGAAATGAATCAAACAGAATTCTTAGATAAAATTAAAATCAAAGTACCAGAGAGAACCAAGGAGGCTGTCAAAGCACAGTAAGCTATTTCTTAAAATGGAATTGAGATTTCAACAAACCAAGTTGAAAATCTCAGAAAAAGGAAGTGCTTGGAGAATTGAAATGAAAGTGCACAATTAGGGAATTAATTTGATTTTTTACATATGGTCCTCTGTTTTTCTCTTGACTGTACCTAACTTGTTGGTTAAAAGATGTGAGTTTACTCTTTAAGATGGATCACCTCCACACTCAGTCGAATATTAATGGCTTGCCTTCCTCTGACCTGTTTCTGGCTTGCTTTGATTTTTATCTTACTTGCTTCTTTTCATGTAGACCATTTGGATTATTTGATAACATTTCTTAAGACATGAGCTCTACTCGCTTACTGAGGAGAAGTTTTGCTGCTAACCTAGAGTTTCATGGTTTGCATCCACCAACTGCTGCGAGGGGAAAGATGGGCAGCCTCTTCCCATGTGATTTATTGCCTTTATCAACTTCCTGAAGCATCATCTATGAGTCAGATGTGACTTGATGGTACATAAACAGCAACTTTAGACAGTTTGTTTTGGTATTTCTCAAGTGACAATTACACG
The DNA here is from genome assembly GCF_000299155.1 of Elephantulus edwardii. Taxonomy (NCBI): domain Eukaryota; kingdom Metazoa; phylum Chordata; class Mammalia; order Macroscelidea; family Macroscelididae; genus Elephantulus; species Elephantulus edwardii. The sequence goes on from NW_006400061.1 coordinate 751,304, forward strand.
GGATACTGATTCTAATAATTAATGTCACAGTTTTTCACATCAGGGTGGGTGTTTTTATGTTCTCTCAACTTGGAACCAACTCATAGCCGAGCCTCTTGTTTTCAGAGGCAGTAAATCGCACAGGAGGAGATTGGTTGCCTATCTTTCTCCTGTGAAGCAGTTGGTGGATTTGAACCATGTGCCATTGATTTGGTAGCACAGCACTTTACCACTGGGACACTAGAGTTCCACATTTTAAACACCAGCAACTTCCACACTCAACTAATATTTTAGTAGAGTCAGGTATGTCTTTTTCTAAAAGACTGGTCTTCTGATAATATACTGAAAAATGAGATACGAAGTTTCATCTTTATCTCTAAACTGTACATAGGTTACGCTTCCTGCAAGACAGATTTGTTTATTGTTTTGTCAGTCCATAGTATATTCAGTACTCTTCACCAACACCACAATTCAAGAACATCATTTCTTCTTTGGTCTTCCTTATTCATTGTCCAACTTTTAGATGCATTGGAAGCACATAAAAATACCATGGCTTCAGTGAAGCACACCATAGTCTTTAAACTGACATCGTTGCTTTTTAGCACTTTGAAAAGGTCTTTGACAGCAGATTTGCTGAATGTAAAACATCTTTTGATTCTTGACTATTGCTACCGTGAGTGTTAATTTATAACCTTAGTGAGCATGTCCAGAGCAGCATCTGTTTCTAAAAACACTTCAGTTGAAACTCCATGAATTCCTAGAGTCTTCCCCCCCCACCTTTCGGTGTGGTGGATTTTTAATATCTTCCTTCAATACCATTGGTTTTTGATCACATAATGCTTTTTGAAATGGTTCAGTCTTGACCAGTTCATTTTGGTACAGTGACTTTATATAGTCCTTTCTATCATGTTAAAAGTTTATTTTTCAGCATTAGTTTACTAGCCATTGACTGACTTTGCCATGTGGATGAGTGAGAATATGTGAATAGGGTGTGTTAGCCTGTCCACAAGGGAATTAGCTAGTCTATTAAATTGAGTGGATCCAACAGGAGAATTGGATAATCTCACCACCAGCAAAGAAAAAGCAAGAGAATGCAGTGTGTCCTTCGGGGCCAGAGATTCTTGTGCCATCCAGGATAGGTCTGATGAGAGCAGCAACCCTAGCAGCTGCAGTGAAGAACCAGACACCTGACCTGAGATGGAGCAGACCCTGCTTCTGCTCTACCATTGAACCAGAACTAAAAACCTTTTGCCCAGATTTGTGTGAGGAATGGGGCGTGGGGGTGGAGAGCAGATCCATAATTGGCGGGACTGAGAGCTCTATAACACTGACCTAGAGCCCTGAGGCTTCTACAAGCACAGTTCGGAAGCTTTCCTGACTGAGTGAGAGTATCTTGCTGCCAACCTGAAGTAGAGCCCTTTTACTTCCCTCTATGGTTCTTTATGGTTTGTGACTGACTTACTGTAGAGGATTTTTGGACCCAGTAAAACAGTAAGATTGGTATAGGGATGAGTAGAAAGAGGGACAGAGCACGGGGGCCAAGTCTCATAGCAATTGATTTTATGTTGATATTGTTGGAGATAGTTCCCCTTTGTGGAGTTAGTATAGGATACATATGGCTGTCCCTTTGTGATCCTTTCACAACTTGATGGCAGTCATGTAAGGGAAGTTTCTGGGTAGTATTTGATGTGTGCTATGTGCTACTGTCTCCCCCAGCCCCACCCAGGTGTCAGTTGAACTTTTGACCAAGGGTGGAGGCCTGCCAAAGTGTGTGTCTTTAAAATCCCTTAGTGAGAAGTTGGGTCTTCAGGCTGACCTGGAGCCTCCACTGTAGGAGTTGGCTTCTAGCATCTTGATGATGGCAGTCACATAAGGGAAGTTTCTGGGCCAAATTTATTCATTTTAGAGTGGATATTCCTTAAGTGATACAGAAATTGTTTGTCTGTTTGCTGTACTGAAAAACCTGGGGTTGCTGTCATGCTGAACACAGTGCCATAGTCGTGTCAAATACCATAATCATGTACAATGTTTGGAGGATCTTCCAGATTGATTGTGGTTGGGAAGCAGGAGGGGCATCTACTTCCTAAACCAGATGCTTCTGGAAACTCTGTAAACATACAGAAATTATGTTAGTTATAGAGCAGAGTTTAGGTCTTTTGTACAAGCGTTGCTATGAGTCTTATTCGACTTGATGACACTTAACCACTGCTAAGTGAGACTATTCTTCCACTTTGTACATCACTCTTTGCCAAAGTGCTGGATTTGCTGTGATGCTGAACCTTGTGCCATTGGGATATCAAATACTGTAATGGTTTCCCAATGTGAATGGTGTTTGGTGGAGCTCCCAGTTATAAAACAGTTTTGGAAGCAGGAGTGGCCTCCACTTCCTAAACTACATGCCTCTGGAAACTCTATGAACTTGGAGAAATGACGATAGTTATGGAAAAGCATTAGATCTTTTGTTCATAGAGCCTCTATGAGTCGTGCTCAACTCAACGGCAATCAACAACAACATGTGACCCTTGCTTTTTTGTACACTTTCATATTATTTTGATATGCCTCCTACATCATTCAGCGTTTTGCTAATAGACTCCTTCAGTACAGCAACTCCATTAGAATCCTTCAGTGCTGCAACTGGAAGGTTGCCTCTCCCCCTCCCCCTCAGTTCTTCTAGCTTGAGAAATTCTGAGCATGTTCTTTTCTCTTTTGGCTTTGTCTTCTTGAGCTGCTCCTTGGAATCATCTGTTCTACTTTCTTTTTTCATCATTTCTTCCATTTAGTTTCTCCATGTCCAAGAAGAAATTGCAGGTCTTTCCTGACATCTATTTGGTCTTTTCTTTCTTCACATCTTTGCAGTGACCTTTTGCTTTTATCGTAGATGATGTCTTTGATGTTATCCCACAACACTAGAACTTACCTGGTCATTGGTAATCAGTGTTCCGATATTTTGAAAGGAAATAGAGCTTATTCTCGTACTAAAAAATTGAAATTGCCAGCTATTTCATTTTACTTGGGTTCATAATTATTGGTCATGGTAGCAAGAGTCAAGAAATCAAAAGATGTGTCACATTGGGAAAATTTGCTGTCAATGACCTCTTTAACATGCTAAAGAGCAATGATACCTGTTTAAAAACTAAGGTGTGCCTGACCCACGCCGTGGTATTTTCAGTTGCTTCATATGCATATGAAAATTAAGTCATGTATAAGGAAGAACAATGAATTTATATCTTTGAATGTTAGCAAAGCGTATTGGTTACAACATAGACTACCAAAAGAACAAACAGATCTCTTGGACGAAGTACAGCTAAGGCACTCCTTAGAGATGGCAGATGATGATACATTCTATCACACACTTTAAGTGTGTTGTCAGAGGGGCCAGTCCTTGGAAAAAAAACATCGTACTTGGACAATAAGAGGGTCTGTGAAGGAAAGGAAGAAAGTCAACAAGATATATTGACATAGTGACTATACAATAGTAGATTTAAGTATGGTAGAGATTGTGAGGATGCGCAGGATCAGGCATGGGTTTTCATCTGTTGTTCGTAGCTCACTCAGCCTTAAGTCACTCAGGGGTTGACTCAAAGACACCTAACAACGGTAACAGATTTCTGACTTTAAAAATGAAACATCCCTAATTATAAGTAATTTAAGTTGCATTTTTCCTTTATTTCAGATCAGAGACTAAGTGCAGTTCTTAGGCGTTATCAAATGGAAAATTCTTCCAAATACTCGTCTATACAGGTATGTAAATTTAAATGAAATAAGGTCTGAAGAACTAGGTCCAAGATTATTTGTAAATATAGCCTCTTAAGTGTAAGTGCAGAATAAGTTCTGTCTAGGATTATTCCTATGTGAATTTTTAAAAAATGTGGCTTTTTTAATTTCCATAAATTCTGATAATTTAGAAATTCTTGTAATAGTGAATAATAAGTGAAATTTTATAACATTCTTTAGAGTTTATATATTGTGGAATTTGAATATGAGTGAATCCTGCCTGAATTGCCAGATATTAAGAAAAATAGTAATGGCTTCTGGAGTAGCTATGGCTCTATTAAAGAATTAAGAGTGTTTTGCTTTTGACATATGACTTTTGTAATTATAGCTGCAGTTATTTTTCAACTATTAAAAAGGAAGAAATTGAATAAACTCTCTGATTAGTTTTCATTTACTTATCCTTAGAGATACTTTCTTTGGTATATTATATTTAACATTTAACCTCTGTTCTAATTTTTCAAAACCAGATGTGTTAACCACAATTCCTTTTCCATATTTTTATTATATATACTTAACTGAGAACCCTTAATCATCTAGGTGATGGTCTTTTTAAAAAAGATATATCGTACCCATGTTTATTGAAGTACTATTTACAACAACAAAGAGTTGGAAACAACTCAGATATTCAGGAACAGATGTATGGCTACAGAAACTACTATATATATATTCACATCATTGAACATTAAAACTCAATGCTATTGAGTCGATTCTGACACTAAGGCTGTAAATTGCCAAGGAGGAGACTGCTTATCTTTGTAGCATGGTGGTGGTACTAGTGGTTTTGAACCCCCAGAGAAACACAGCTTCTGGGTATTATTCATCACTAAAGAACTATCAAGAATCCATGAAGAGTTTCACAACATGGATGATTTTATAACAACAACTTATACTTGACACTCTTGTTGCATACTATCGAGGAATGCAACTTTCAGTATGGACTGCATCTCTATGTTAGAAAAATGAAGATTCTTACCACTACACTGATAGAGACAGTATTTTGATGGATAGAGTGGAGATTGAAACTGTCAGAAGCTTCACCTTGCTTGGATTCACAATTATTATTATTTTTTTTTTTTAAGGTCAGAGATCCTTTTATTATGTCAATAGAACAGGGTGATGCTCAACTATAGATTGCAGGCTGGGGAGGCAAACTCGATAAGGTGGATTTATTATTATTATTATTAAATTTTATTAGTTTCAATGAACATTCACAGGGATTCTGGGCTTTCACTCCTTCATTGCCGCACCATTCTCTCCACCCTCCTCCCCAGTTTGTTCTTCTTCCCTGCCATCCGAATGTCTGTTTTAATTGTCCAATTGCCACAGTGCTTGTCAAAGTCAGTTCTGTTTAATCTCCTTTGTCAGTGTGTCCTTTCCCATTCCCTATCACTCCTCCCTGAGAGAGACTTCACCCTGATTCATAAGGAAAAGGGGATGGCGTATTCTCTTAGCTACTTCCTGCTGAAAAGGGACGTTGTGGGTTTCAGGGTAAAGATCTTCTCTCACTACTCTAAAGGGCCCCTTTGGCAGTAGGAAACACATAGACTATTATGGAGATTGATTTTGGAATTTAGATGCACTGTTATCAATTGTGCTTAGCCGTACATGTTCATATCCTTGAAGATGTATCGTGGGGGGGTTGCAACCTAGAAGACACAAATTTAACTAACAAGTTATAAGTACATGAGTCAAAAATTATGGAAAAGTAAAAGAAAAGATTCTTTCATTGTTTTACAAACCCTCCCCCAGGTCCCCTCCACCATGGAGCCATCGCTCTAGACTCCTGTGATGACAGAAATACCTAATCACATATCTCTTTTAAACAGTTTTCTCCCTCCTCTGTTTCAGTGTTGGATTCACAATTAACACCCATGGTACAGGCAAGCAGGAAATAAGGAGACCCACTGCACTGGGAAAATCTATAATTAGGGACCCCTCCAATTTACTGAGTAATGATGTCAGTTTGAGGACTAAGATGCATCTCATTCAGGCCATAATCTTTTTGATCACTTGCTATGCATCTGAAAGCTGGACAGTGAGCTGTGGTGTTGAAGAAGAGCACTGAATATCCCCTGGATGGCCAAAAGAACAGATATGTCTTGGAGAGAGTGCAGCCGGAGTGCTCTTTGGAGGCAAGAATGCTTTGTGTCACATACTTCAGGCATGTTACTAGGAGGGTTTTTCCTTGGAGAAGGACATGATGCTGGGAGGGGTAAAAGGTGAGCAAAGGAGAGGGAGACCCTCAGCTAGGTGAATAGACAAGGTGCCTGCTGCTCTTGTGGGCTCTTGTGTGTCAGGAAGTGTGAAAATGGCACAGAATAAACAGAGTTCATATCTTTTATTCATAGGGTTGCTATGAATTGTACTCAGCACCTAACAACAACTTGTAGTGAGTGAGTCACAAAAGGGCAACTCTGCTGTAACGTCCCTTATAAACCCAAGGAAAAGTTAACACATAGAATCTGCCTTAGGGGATTTAAAAGGGATGTAAAGGGAGAGAGAGGAGCGAAAATTAATAAATGGATAAGCTTGGTGAAAAGAAAGTCAATACACAATAAGAGTTTGATCAGATATTATAATTCATTAATTGCACAAAACTGTGATGTTGTAAAACAAAATACCCATGAATGAAAAATCAATGATTTATAAACTTTCTAATTTTCAAAAAATACACAATTAGAATGTCAGCTATGTGACAACACTTTGCAGGGTTGTGGCAATGTCCTTCATGAAGCGTGTGTAACCTTAACCAGCATCCAGTAAGTGGAGCTCTTTCTCCAACAGCCAGGATTAACAGACCCAGAAACCAAAGAGCAGAAAGGGCACAACTCATTACTCCAGTGACCTACTCATGGAATTACTGCTTTTTTGTCCTTGTAACCCAAAGCTCTGTGAATTTAAAACTCTTGATTTCCAAAAGGAAGAATGCTTCCTGCTGGAGACACAGCTTGATTCCACTAAACTGGAAGTTAAGGATGCTACCTGCCCCTTTGAGCTGCTCAGAAACAAAGAAGTGTATGATTCTCTATTTTCAGATTGATTAATCCATATTCTCAAGAGGAAACTGGATTGATATTTCATAAATGGCGATAAAAAAGAATACATTTGGGATTCAAAGACTCCTTAAGTCATTTCGATTTATGATATGGTGAACAGAACATCCAGAAAGCTAGAATCTGTGATGAAGAAGGTGGCATTAGGATCTGAGGAAGACTCATCAACAACCTGCATTATGCAGATGACACACTTCGCTTGCTGAAATTGAGGAGGACCTGAGGTATTTGCTGCAGATGGTCAAGGACTGTAGTCTTCAATATGGATTGAAGACACAACATCCAGAAAACAAAGATTCTCACTACTGGGCCAGTTGGCAGTAATCATAAATTGAGAAGAAATTGAGATTCTTGACAGTTTTATCTTGCTTAGTTCCACAGTCAACATTCTTTGTACCAGCAGTCAGGAAGTCAAAAGACGAATTGCATTTAGGAAAATCTGCTGCCAGGGACCGCTCTAGAGTACTGAAGAGCAGTGATGTCAGTCTAGAGACTAAGGTGTGCCTGATCCAAGCCATGGTCTTTGCGATTACTTGCTATACATCAGAGAGCTGGACAATGACTAAGGGTGATAGAAGAAGAGCCAATGCTTTTGAGTTGTTTTGCTGGAGAACAGTATTGAACATACCATGGGCTGCTAAGAGAACAAAAAGGTCTCTCCTGGAGAGGGTGAAATAGAACTGCTTCTTGGAGGCAAAGATTCTGAAGCTCCATCTCACATAATTTGGACATGTTACCAAGAGGGACCAGTTGTTTGGAGAAGGTTATCATGCTTGGAAGGATGGAGATACAGTGCAAGAGAGAAAGACTCCCAGGTAAAATGGATTGACTATGAGGGTAGATGTGTTAGAGACAGTAATATTGGCTCAGGGTAGGGCAAAGCTCAGAGGTATTGTGCATAGAGTTTGCAGGAGACACATATCAACAACAACAATAGGTTGTCTTCTAGTACTACAATGCCCTGTGATTAAATATGGGAAACTACAGCAGTCCATTACTGATAGGATGGCTCAGACCATTCAAGAATGGAAGCTGCGTTGCTCTACCAGGCAAAAAACCATGATCAGCTGAGGTACTTCATAAGCGCCAAAGAAATAACAAGTGGGCAGTGGTAGAAGGTAGATCTAAATACTAGTACAACCACATGACCAGTTGCAGAAACCAGGACTGAAACTGTTTAGGAAATCTCTTCCTTGTACCTGTGCATGAAATAATACTCTGTTCACTTGTAAACTATAACTGGGGACAATGCATTTCTAATTGTAAACATGTTGGCTGTATCCTGTTACATGTAAGTATGATTTTATAAGTGCTTATACTTTGACCATAAAAAGTGTGAGAGGAGATAGCTCTTACTTTATTACAGCACCTCCTGAAAGATCCCACCAATGCTTGATCCCTCAAATAGCTCTTCTCTGGTGGATATGAAGTGTGCCTGTTTCAAAACTCTGTTCAATCTTCTTGCACGTTTAGAGCTTCTGTTTGGTGTATACAGAGTGTCTTCAGTTACAGCCTGCACTACTAAATACCCAAGACTTCTCCTCAGGGCGTGTCTGCTAAGGTCTGACTTTCATCTAAAGCCTGGACCAGTCTCACTGTAAACATAACTTTATTCCAAGAGAGTTTACAGGTGTGTAGTGAAGTCTTGCTTGTAGATCAATCCTGTGAGCCACTCTCACTGCCAGTGAGGCTTGCCCCGAGTGGTATATAAGGAAGATGATTTTGGAATAAAGTCTTGGCCACCCTTCAGGCCATGCAAGTTCTTGCCCCTGAACATGTCCTCTGGTTTGTAATGAGATGGGACTTATAGAGAAAACCTTGCACACATTTCCTATAAGTGTGTGGCTTCTTCTGTATGTGTCATCTGGTGCCAACAGAGCTTTGACTTGGAGAAACAGCCTCGACCATGCTTCTGGCACACAAAAGGTTTCTCATCTAAGTGTGTCCTCTGGTGCATCTGTAAGCCTGAGTTCCAAATAAAGCCTCGCCTACACTCCGTGAACATGTAAGGCTTATCACCCGAGTTTGTCTTCTTGTGTGTGATGAGGGTTCCTTTCTCCTTATAACCTTGTCCACACTCCTTGCACACGTATGACTTCTTCTTGGAGTGTATCCTCTGGTGTTTAACAAAGGCTGACTTCCAGGCAAAGAGTCGCCTGCACTTGAAAGGCTCCTCCCAGGAGTTTGTCTTCTGATGTCTGATGATTAAAGACTTCTGGGAAAAGCATTATCCACACATCTTGCACACATATGGCTTCTTCCCTCCATGGGACTTCTGGTGTCTAATGAGTTGGGACTTGTGAGTATAGCCTCATTCACGCTCCAGGCACATGTAAAGTTTGTCCTCTGAGTGCGTCCTATGGTGTGTGACAGGATGGGATTTCTCAAAGTCTAGCTCACACTTCAGGAACATGAATGATTTCTGGTCTGCGTGTGTCTTCTTGTGTGTGAGGAGATGGGACCTCTCTGTAAGTCTTTTCCCACACTTACTGCATACATACATCTGCTCTGCCAAGTGTGCCTACTGATGCCTAAGGAAGTTGCACTTCCAGGCAAAGATTTGCGCACAGTCCTTGCATTTGTAAGGCTTCTCCCTTGAGTGGGTTCACTGGTGTCTGGAGAGAGAAGACTGCTGTGTGAAGATTCACCCACAACACTTGCATGGATCCGACTTTTCCACCAAGCGCATCTTCTGGTGTCCAAGGAGTTCTGACTCATCTGTAAAGGCTTGCTTACATTCCAGGCACTTATAAACCCTCTTCACTGGGTGTGTCCACTGGTGTTTGTTGAGACCTGTAATAAATTCTCTGGCCACACTCATTACAAAGGAGTTGACATGGGCTGTGTTATTTATGGGGAAGCTTAATTTCAGGTCACAGTCTGAGGCACTATCTCTATAGGTGACTTCCTAATGCCGTCCATCCTTGGTCCACTTTCCTTTGATCTGAGCTGGACTTTGTTTCTATTGCTGTGTTCGCTTTCCCAGGACTTGTTTACTGGTTTTGAAGCAGGCTGGAGAATGCTTCAGAAGTCACTCCCTTCCCTGTTCCCTCACACGTGGCCTTGGAGATTTCTTGACTCTCCTTATGAGTGTTCACTCCAGCAGCTCTCACTGTAATCCTGTTCCTCTTGCTGCTTCTGGTACCTGAAGATTGAACACACACAAACACACACACACACACACACCCTCCCCCTCCCCGTGGAAGTGATGTTCTGCACGAGGGCCAGAGAAGATCTCCAGTACATGCTGGCTCAGGAACCGCTGACAGCATAAAGTCAAAAGGCAGAGGGAACGGGTTGAACTCCTGGCTTTGCTTCTGTGTGTATCTAGAGGTGAGCCCAGAGACACCAAGGATTTCCAACTCTCACATATACTGAGCATCTAGGCATCATGTAAAGAGAGCAGACTGAGTGAGGTACATGTCTGCCATCTCTTCTTGTACAAGTTATTATTCTGCTTGGAGTTCAAGACCCTCCACTCTGCCTTTGTGACACACCCACAGTGACAACCTCGAAGGTAACTGGTTCCAGTACACTGGGCTTCTTCTCTTGGTGCCAGTCAGGAACCTTAGAAAACAAATCTGCCTCATGTTCCTCAGTCACCTTCTCCTTGGTCGCCATATCTTTCCTGCTTTTTGAAGCCACAGTTTTTCAATCCCAGGCTCTCCCTAGCCAAAAGGAGGTGGTTGTTGTTATGTGCCACCGAGTCGCTTGTGACTCATAGGCGCTGTGATGGCCACAGAGTTGGTCCAGTAACTTCCCTGAAATCCAGTCACAGCGCCAGCAGCTGGAAGTTATTTCATTTTCACACATGCTGCCACTGCCTGGGGTGACTTCTTTAAACTTCAGGAAGAACCTCATTTCCTTCCATGCATCCAGAACCTGTTTGTTCATTTATTTATCACATCAGTAGCTATGCCCCTACTAGGGAAACCTTGCTCAGTTGCCCCTCGGTGATAGTCTTTTATAATCTAACAGTTTCTAAATCCTGTGTAGATTTCTAGCTTTTGCTTTGTTTATTATGTCATAACACAAGTGTGAAAGGAGGATTCAAGCAAAAGGTTATTTTTGTTTGATCACTGAGCATAGTTGCAGTCTGCTAGAAGCTGTGACTGATTTGATTATGAAAAATGGTTTTACCAAATACCATAACAGTGATTTCAGATAGTGCTTCAGATGCACCTGCATTATGAATTGTGATTATGTAAAGCCTTAGAATAACAAATCAAGAGGGACAAGTCTTCTTTTACTTAATTAGTGTTTGGTGAAAGTATAGCTCCTTCATCTCTTCTATAGAACTTGTTGCACTTTGAAAGCTCCCATTCTCAAGGTCTTGATCTTTCACTGAAATAGATGTGGGCCTCTTATGGCACAAACTGATTTATGCTGCTAACCCGAAGTTGGTGAGTCTTGACAGTTCAAATACTCCATAGGAAAAAGATGGATAGTCTATGACCTTAGGTTTTACAGCCTCAGAAATCCATTAGAGAGTCACTCAGTCAGAATTAATTCAGTGGCAGTGAGGAATGGATAAGAAGAGAGATGAAAGATAAAACTGCTTTCACAAGAGTCCACAATTAAGGTTGCATAGTGGAGTGTACTTGGGTGGTGGGAGGGGTGCAGGGGGATTGTATACCAAAGAAAGAATTTTT
>NW_006400061.1:764926-772312 GCF_000299155.1 Elephantulus edwardii
ACCACTCGACGCCACATAACAACAACAACAACAACTATGCATCTGAAAATTGGACAATGAGTAAAGATTTTGAGTGTGGATAAGAATATTCCAAGGATATTTGAGTTGTGATATAAGAGAAGAATATTGAATTATTGAATATCCCACAACTGCCAAAAGAACAAACAAATATATCTTGGAGAAGGTACATCCAGGTTATTCTTCTAACAGTCATGGAAATTATATCTTAAATACTTTGGGCATGTTGTCAGGAGGGGTCAGTCCTTGGAAAAAAGACATGCTTGGAAAGGTGATGGATCAGAGAAGGAGAGGAAAAAATTCAAGAAGGATTGACACAATGACTATAACAACAACCTTGAGTATTTCAGAGATAATAAAGATGACACAGTATAGGTCAAGGTTCTGATCCATTGTTTGTAGGATTGCTATGTGTCACAGTTGGCTCAGTGACATGACAGTCAGCTACAACAGCATTGTTTGGGTGGAAAGCAGTAAGCCTATAAGCTAGAATAAAGAGGAAATAAATGCAGAAAGAGTTCCTATGTAATTTGAGAATAGAGGAAAAACTGGTGGAAAAAATTATCTTTAAAGCAAATCTGATGGATATTGAAGAATTAATAGGATTAACTTGATTGAGGGTGAAGGAGGGAATACCAGTAACATCAGATGGATCTATTGTTAGGAAAACAAGCCCCCTAAAAATCAAAAGAAATGATAAAAATAAGAGTTGTATTTAGGAAATGACGTTTCATTTTGTATATAACTTGTTTGGCATATATAAAGGAAAGTAATACAAATAACATTTAAAAAGTATAGATTGAGGCCATGTTAGGAAGTTTTGGTGGTGTCGTTTTTAGGAAGTTAATCCAGAGGTTTCCCCTCTTTGTTGGTTTGACTTTAGCCATGACTCCACAGAAGAAAGCTGGGCATTTGCTATGCAGTTTACAGCTTTGGAAATTCAGTGGAAGGTTAGCTATTGACTTGTTACCAACTCAGTGGCAGTGAGTTTGAGTTTTGTGTAATCCTTCACATTTTGGTTGAATGTTTGAAGTATATACATTGATTAGCCAGTAGTGTTCTTTTAACATAATCTGGGAAAGAAATTTTAATAAAATGGTGAGGTTTATTAAGAACTTTCTATTTGTCGGGAATTATCTCTGATGGCCTATTGTTAAGAAGCTGTGCTGCAATCGCAAAGGCAGGCAATTTGAATCAATCAACTGCTCCAAAGGCGCCTCTGAGGTCCAACTATATTTTAGTAACCTTTAGCAAGATTTTACTTGCTTGTGATATTAGTGGTATTCTTTGCTAATTTCCACATTCTATTGGATCACCTTTATTTATTTATTATTATTAGTGTGTGTGTGTGTGTGTGTGTGTGTGTACCGTCAAATCAGATCTAATTCAGGAGGAGATTGCCCCTCCTTCTCCAGCAGAGCATCTGGTGGATTTGAACTGCATACCTCTGGGATTGCAGTGCAGTTTCTTGCCACTAGTCCACCAGAGGTCCCTTTTTTGGCATGGTAAAAAATATGGATCTCTTCCGTAGGTTGGCTAGGTAACTTTCTTCTAGACTTCTTGGCATTTACTAAGAAGCACAACCAGGGCTGCATATCTTTCTTTAATCATCTCTTAATCAACTCCAGAGGCCTTATATTAATTACAAATTAGTTCCCTGAAAAGTGTGTCTGGAAGTCAAATTTCTAGGTAAGGACAGTTAGCTATGGTTAATTTTTGTTATTGTGCATTAGTGAGATGAAGCCATCCCTTCCTTAGCTGACCCCCTAGTAGGTTTTCAGAGATAGTTTAATTCCATGGGAGGGTATTGCCCTTGTTTCTCCCATAAAGCAGCTGTATACCTTTGGTTTGGCAGCACAGCTCATTACCACTAGGCCACCAGAACACCTCCAATGTTAGTCTACATTAAAATGAGAAAGAAGCAATCCCAGATATGCTAAAACATCATAATCATAATAATACAGTAATAATATTTTGATGAGCATTACAAAGTACCACCTGTTTGTTATAATTTTTAATGTATTAGGTTTTACAAGGGTTGGTTTGAAAGTATGGATTGTACAGAATTGGAAGATTGTAACTCAAGATCTGTTTGTGAATGGAAAGTATGTGGGGAGCCAGAACTATTACCCATCTATAAAAGAGCAAGGGCCACATGGGTATGGCTACATCTGATCTTTACTAACTTCATGCAAGGGGGCTGTCCCCATCAACGGCATCAATAATAGTGCTTTACTGGGTCCAAAATCCTATGTGATAGCTTACAAACCATACAGAACCATGTCAGGGAAGTCAAAAGGTTATAATCTAGGTTAGTAGCAGAAAAACAGGATGGCTCCCAAAATGTGCTTGCAGGCATGTCAGCCTTGAGCCTCATGGCTTTACACCAGTGTTGCAAAATTCTCAGTCCTGCTAATAATACTGGCCTCTAGCCTTAGTTATTGAAAGATATTAGACAGCAATAAAGGCTCTTAGCTTTGGTTCCCATGATGTGGCAGTCCAAAGGTCCTATCTAACATCAAGTCTCTAGTCCTTGGCCATAGCTGCTGCTGCAGGTATAGCTCGAAGAAGAATGTCTGGTCTTCAGGAGCATCCTACATTCTCTTGCTGCTTTTTTTCACTGATGAGAGGAAGGTCTAATTCTCTTGCTGCTGCTGGGTTCCTCAACTTAATGGGTAGACTAGCAAGTCCTCTTGTGAATTGATGAGATTAGCCAATCCCTTTGTGTGAAGGCTGACACGCACTATTCACATATTCCTTCCCATCTACATGGCAGAGTCAAACAATGGCTAGGAAGGCTATATTGAAAGATACTCTAAGCCTTCATACCTTAGGTGTCAAAGGAGATCAAATGAGGAAGCTAGACTTTTATCTTCCCCTTAAAGTAACAAAGTAGTGTTGTTTCTTCCCTGCAATAGTAATTTATTAAAACATAAATTTAGAAAGTTTTTAAAATATACAGATTGAAGATAAAACTTATAAAACCACACATATAGAAGCTAAATAACACCCTATTAGGTCATGATTGAGTTATAGAAGAAATAAAGAGTTAAATAAAAAAGTTTCTAGAAACAAATTATAATGAAAATACAATGTTCCAAAACCTCAGAGATGCAACTAAGGCAATAGTTCATAGCAATAAGCAAACACTTAAAAAAAATAGAAGCAAAATTAATGATCTAACTCAACACCATTGACAAATAGAAAAAGAACAATAATTTAACCCTATTGCCTCTAGAAGAAAGGGAATTATAAGAACAAGAGCTGAAATCATTGAGATATAAAACAGAAAAACAATTGAGATCATCAACAAAACCAGGCGATGGTTTCTTAAGAGTCAAGAAAATTGACAAAACATTGGTAAACTTGACAAAAGAAATGGAGACTCTATTAAGAGAGACTATTAAGAGACTCTATCTTAACTCTATTAAGAATGACATCAGAACAAAATGAAAGGACATTAAATCTATAATAATGCAATATTATGAAAAGCTATACTGATAAATTTGAAAACCTAGAGCAAATGGATAAATTTCTTGAAACGTCATACCCTACCTAGATTGACATGGACAGATGTAGAGCATTTGTTGTAGAACAGACCCATCACAAAAGAACTGAGCAAGTTATTAAAAGACTCCCCACAAAAGAGTCTTGGACCAGATGGCCTCATGGCTGAATTCTATCAAACATTCAGGGAAGATATGTCACTAATTCTACTTAAATTATTTAAAAAATAGAAAAAAGGAACACTCCCACAGACATTCTGTGAAGCAAGCATAACCCTAATACCAAAACCAGGCAAAGATATTACCAAGAAATAAAACTACAGATCAGTATCTTTCACGAACATAGATGCATATATCCCTTTAAAAATCCTAGCCAATAGAATCCAACAGCATATCAAAAAAATAATTCATCACACTGAATCTTTCCCATTTCCTTAACCTTCCCCTCTCCCATCAAACTGTGCAACCCTATGATTACTACGCCTCACCCCCTTGTCCTCACACCTCCCTACTTCCTTGGATCCTCATACACATTCTTCAATAATGGTCTTATACAGTATTTGTCTGTATGGGTTTGAGTTAGTTCACTTATCGTAATTTAGTATAATGCTCTCCAGTCCCTCCTAAATTGGGTAATGATTTAAAAAAATCATTGTTCCTGCATGCTGTATAGTATTCCATCTTATGAATATACCATAATTTCTCAATCCATTCAATCATGGTTAAATATATGGACTGCTTCTGTGTTCATGTTCAACAACTCTGCTGTGAACATTAGTGTACAAGTCTCCATTTGTGTCTCGGTTCTCATTTTGTCATGGTATAATCCAAGCAGTGGAATAGCTGGATCATATGGAATTTCTATGTTCAGCATTCTGAGGAAACCCCAAACTGCCTTCTAGAGTGGTTGTACCATTTTCCAGTCCCATCAACAGTATATAAGAGTTCCTGTCTTGCCACTTATTCTCCAACTTTTATTACTTGCTGTATATGAACAATATATACAAACTTTTTATAAGTAAACCAGTATAAAATAAACATTTTACTTATTTAAAACAAATTTAAATTTAAAAAAATTAAATTTCTTAAAAAATAATCACGATCAAGTGGGCTTCATAACAGGTATGCAAGGATGGTTCAACATTAGAAAAACAATCAACATAATTCATCACATTAACAAAGCAAATAACAAGAACTATATGATCTTAGCAATTGATACAGAAAAGGCATTTGACAAAATCCAGCACCCCTTTCTGGTTAAGACACTCAACAAAATAGGAATAGAAAGGAATTTCCTCAACATAATGAAAACCATATATGCAAAACCAAGAGCCAATATAATTTTCAATGGAGACCAAAAGCATTTTCTTTGCGAACAGAAACCAGACAAGGAAGCTCAGGGTCACCACTTCTATTCAGTATTGTATATATAATTACTTGTGAGGGATATACGACAAGAGAAGGAATAAAAGGTATCCAGATTGGCAGTGACATGGTTCATCTGTTTTTATATGCAGATGATATGATAGTGTACACAGAAAACCCAAAGGACTCAACAAAAATATTGTTAGAGCTAGTGGACCAGTTTAGTAGGGTAGCAGGATACAAGATTAATATACAAAAGCTCAGTGGGATTCCTCTATATTAACTCAGAGCAGGAGACCGAGAAAGCAATACCATTTACAATAGCCAACCACAAATTGTGATACTTAGGAATGAACCTAACTTGAGACACGAAAGGCCTGCACGAAGAAAACTGCAGAACACTTCTGTAAGACCTAATAAAAAAACCTAAATAAACGGAAAATTGTGCCTTTTTCATGGATAGGAAGTTTTAATATAGTGAAAATGACAGTCCTACAAAAAGCGATCTACGTGTTCAATGCAATCGAAATACAGATACCAAATGCATTTTTCAAGGAGATCAAAAGAGAAATTGCCAAGCTTATTTGTAAAGGAGAGAGAACCCGAATAAGCAGAGCACTTCTTAAAAACAAAAATGAGAGGTATAGATAGCACTCCCTGACCTCAAAGCCTACTATATAGTGGTAGTAACTAAAACAGCATGGTTCTGGTACAATGACAGGCACGTAGACCAATGGAACAGAATTCAGAACCCAGAAATGGACCCAGCTATTTATAGTCAACTGGTATTCAGCAAGGAAATAAAACATACCAAATGGGGAAATGACAACCTCTTCAACAAATGATGCTGACAAAACTGGATTGCTAACTGCAGAACACTGAAACAGGATCTACATATCACACCGTACACCCAAATCAACTCAAAGTGGATGAGAGACCTGGGAGTAAAGCCCAAAACTGTAAGAGACAAACTGAGACCAAGCTTAGAAGGCCTAGTACGTGATATAAAGAGGCTGAAAAATATAGCCATAAATGCAGTCTGAAGAAGAAAAAATTGATGAATGAGATGTTCTAAAGAATAATTGTTGTGTGCATCAAATACTTTTTCCAATAAGGTGAAGAGAAAACCTACCAAAATATTTGAAAATACATCTCACCTAAGGGTCTCATAACAAAAGTTTGCAGAATACTCCTGGGCCCCCGGAGGAAAAAGATTGATAACCTAATTACAAAATGGGAAAAAGTTATGGAAAAACTTTTCACAGAGGAAGACATTTGGATGGCCAACAAACAAGAAATGCTCAAAATCACTGGCAATAAGAGAGATGCAAATCAAATCCATAATGAGATACTGTCACACCCCAGTACCAGTGGCAGAGATTAGCAGGGTAGCAAATAATACATGTTGGAGAGGATGTGGAGAGACTGGAACTCTCATACACTGTTGGTGGGATTAAAAAATGGTATAACCACTCTGGAAGGCAGTTTGGCATTTCCTCAAAAAGAAGAACATAAACACTGTATGACCCAGCTATTCCACTGCTAGAAGTATACCCCAAGGATATTAGAACTGAGATACAAATGGAGGTTTGTACACCAATGTTCATAGCAGTGTTATACACCATTGCAAGAATATGGAGACAGCCCAAATGTCCGACCATGATTGAATGGATTGAGAAATTGTGGTACATTCATACAGTGGAATACTAATCAACACTCAGAAGCAACAATTTCAAAAAATACTGCATAACTTGAGGGAGACTGGAGTGCATTATATTGAGCTAAATAACTCAGTCTCATAAGGACAAATGGTGTTTAAGACCACAATTGTAAAAATGGAAAGGTAACTAAAGGGTAAAACATGTACTGGCATCCAAGGGAGGAAGGGGTGAGAACAGAGGGGTAAGAATGGATATGGGTGAAATCACAGAGTTGTACAATTTGGTGGGTAGTTGAAGGGAGTAAAGAAAATGGGAAAGATTTGGTAGGGACCTGAAAAGACAAAGTAATGGTGGGCATAGTCCAATGGTGATTAATTTGGCAGAACATGGTGAGTGGGAATGATTGTATGAAATGTGAGTAAAGAACAGTATGAGACCCAATGTACAGAAACTTTGTAAGAAAACCAATATAAAATTTTAATAAAGGACACAGTATGGCTTAATTGAGCATGAGAATGGAAGGCAAAGGGTAATGAATTCCTGAACAGGAAGCTAATTTGAATGAGTCAACTTTAAACAGCAAAAATCAGAGAGCACAATAAAAAACAAAACTAACCTCTCAGAGATATGTAGTATTTTAAAAAAAGATCTAACATTTTATGTCGTTTGAGTTTTAGAGAGAGAGTGGGGCTGGAAGCCTATGAGAAATAATAGTTGAAAATATGCTATATTTGTTAGAAGACATAACTCTATAGATTTAAGAAGTACATCATATTTAGCAAAAATGTCACTGAGACCAGTTTTTAATTCAGGGGCAGATTTGTTGCAGTTCAGGT
>NW_006400061.1:772412-773592 GCF_000299155.1 Elephantulus edwardii
ATTAAAATTATTAAAATAAAAAAAAATTCAATTAAAAAAACTTATTTGGAAAAAACCCCAAAAACCTGCTTTCAAGGAGTAATGTTCATAACTTGGCGTTATTCAGTGTACCTTTGGGAATTCTTCATCCCAGACACTAAGTCTGGTTTCTGAAAAATGTTCATGAGAATTTAAATTAGTGGTTGCTTGTTTTTTTACTAAGGAAGATTTAGAAGTAAGTTCAAAATTCAACTCTTAACTCATTGTCCATGAGTTGAAGCTGCTGTACCAGTGGATTTTCAGAAGTTCTGAATTACATAGGAGTTCTCAATTGCTGTGGTAGCCTAGTGGTAAGGAATTATGCTGGCAACCAAAAGGCATGTGGTTCAAATCTGCCAGCTGCTTAACAGGAGAAAGATGGGCCATCTCCTTCCATACTATTCATTGCCTCTAAGAACCCCCTGGAGGCTCAAATATGAGTCAATACCGACTTGATGATACACACCAACAAAAAATTGCATAGGAGGAGATTGGTCATCTTTCTCTCTTGAAGTAGCTGGTGGATTTGAACTGCCTGTCTTTGGGTTCTCAGCACAACACTTTATCCAATAAGCCACTGTTGTTTGTGTTTTGTGCCATTGACTGCATGACTCATAATGACCCTGTGAAAAATAGTTCTGAATGCTGCCCCATCTTGAGTCAACTTTGCTGTTTTAGGCACTCCTGGGCCAGTAGAGCTCCCAAAAGAAGACTAAAGAAACCAATAAGGAAAAAGTATTTGAGATTCAGTAGCACTGGTTCACACTTTTTAAAAAAAAAAATTATTTTATTTCATTATTTTTTGTGTCTACCTACAAATCAGATCTGACTGGTACAGGAAGAGATTGTTTCCTCCTTCTCCAGCAGAGCATCTGGTGGATTCGAACCATGCATCTCTGAGATTGCAGTTGCAGCTTCTTGCCACCAGGCCACCAGAGCCTGCCTGGTTCACACTTTTGCATTGTTACTTTCCTCATTGCACCTAGCATCTTACTGGAAGAGGTCCATATTTGTTCCCATCCCAAAGAAGGGTGACCCAACTGAGTGTGGAAACTACAGAAAAATATCATTGATTTCACATGCAAGCAAGATTCTACTGAAGATTATCCAAAAACGACTGGAACAGTACATCAGCAGAGAATTGCCAGAAGTCCTGGCTGAG
>NW_006400061.1:778776-780100 GCF_000299155.1 Elephantulus edwardii
TGAGTGATAGAGCTAACCCTTATCTGTAAGTTTTTAATTTATATTAAGTTTCATCCCATGTACAAAACCATTTTTCCTACAAATAGTTTTTGCGTTGGCAGGTGTAAAGGAAAGCAGAATGTTTTATCCTGAATTTTGCTTCAGTGACTTTGGGGGACAAATTAAAGTCCTAAAACTCTGAAAAAAAAAAAAGAAGTACATCATAAAGAGAATAAACTCAAACTTACTCAAGACTTCATAATCAAACTTCTGAAAACAAAAGGGAAAATGAGAAAAAGAAGAAAGCAGTATTATTTGTAAAAGAAACAATTTCATGATGGAGAATTTCTCATCAGAAACAATGGTGGCTAGAAGGAAATGCAATAGTATTTTTCAAGAACTGAAAGAACTGTCAATCTAGAATCCAAGACATTCTCAGATAAAGGAAAATTAAGAAAATTTATTACTAATAGTCTTACACTAAAGCAAGTTCTCTAGCTAGAGATGGAGGGTAAAAAAAAGATCATAAATTAACAAAAACAAGGTATAAGCAAAAATAGTACATATAATAGACATCTACACTTGATTATGTTTATGTGAAACCTATACTTGGACCAGGAGGCATTCATCAGAACAGAGCAAGGAAATACTGCATGGTGCAAATTGGAAGGAGTGTATGCCAGGGATGTGTCCTATCTCCATACATTTATAATCTATATGCAGAACAGATCATCCCGGAAGCTGGGCTCTATGAGGAGGAATGTATCTTCAGGATTGGAGGGAGACCATGAAAAATATGCGTTACACAACTCTGCTTGCTTAAGCAGAGGAGGTCCTGAAGTGCTTGCTGCAGAAGGTGAAGGACTGCAGCCTTAAATATGAATTGAAGCTCAATATCAAGAAAAGAAAGATTCTTACCACTAGGCTGATTGGCAGAATCATGATAGACATTGAAGAGTTTGAGATTGTTAACACCTTTAGTTTGCTTGGCTCCACAGTCAACATTCTTGATACCAGCAGCCAGTAAATTAAAAGACAAATTGCATTGGGAAAGTCTGCTGTCAGGGACTTCTTTAGAGTATTGAAGAGCAATGATGTCAATCTGGAGACTAAGGCATTTCTGATCCAGGCCATAGTCTTTGCAGTTACTTGATATGTGTCAGAAAGCTGGACAGTGAGTAGGGATGATAGAAAAAGAATTGATGCCTTTGAGCTGTGGTGATGGAGAAGAATATTGAATATACCATGGACTGCTAGGAGGACAAACAGGCTCGTCCTGTTGTTGTTGTTGTTATGTGCCGTCGAGTCGCTTGCGACTCATAGCGACCCTATGTACAACAGCCCT
>NW_006400061.1:781555-790946 GCF_000299155.1 Elephantulus edwardii
GTCACCCTTCTTTGGAATGGGAACAAATATAGATCTCTTCCAGTCAGTTGGCCAAGTGATTGTTCTCCAGATTTCTTGGCACAACTTGGTGAGCACATCCAGGGCAGCATCTCTTAGCTAGAGAGGGTGAAACTGGGCTGCTCGTTGGAGGCAAAGATTCTGAAGGTCTGTCTGACGTGCTTTGGACATATTGCAAGGAATGACTAGTCTTTGGATAGGGACATCATGCTTGGGAGAGTGGAGGGACAGCACAAGAGAGGAAGATCCAGGGTGAGATGGATTGACTCAGTGACTGAGGTAATAAGGATAGGGGTGTCAGAGATAATAAGATTGGCACAGGATAGAGCTGGTATCAAAGCTGTTGTACATAGGGTCACTGTGAGTTGCAAGCAACTTAATGGCAAATAACAATATACTTTTGCATTATATAAATTATTTGGTAAAGTAAAAATACTATGATGTAGTTCTAAATATATGTAAAGGAAATATTTATGACAGTTGTAATAGAGTGTAGTAGTGAGATAAACTTTCTACACATCACTAAAACTGTTAAAATAGCAATATCAGCAGGTACTTAACAACTTAGGTGTATATGTAATTCTCCAGACAGTGAGTAAATAAGCCATAAGAACCCATACATAAATAAAAATGGGATTAAAACAAAAATGTTCTCAATAATGAATTTTTGTTTTTGTTGTTAGATGCCCATTGAGTCAAATATGATGCATGGTGACCCTATGGATGGAAATAGACTTGAATCCTATTCTATCCTGTGCCATTTTCATCCTTTCTGACACATTTGAGCCAGTGCTACAATCACTGTGTCAATTTTATTGAGGGTCTGCCTCTTTTTCCCTGACCCTCCACCTATTACAAGCAGGATGTCTCCTTCCAAGGATTCTTCTCCTAGCAACCTGCCCAAAGTATGAGGTGAAGCTTTGCCATCTTTGCCTCTAAGAAGCATTCTGGCTTTACTTTTTCCAAGATGTAGCGGTTGGTTCTTTTTACAGTACATGAGATATATTTAGTACTCTTTTCCAACAGCATAGCTCAAAGTCATGAATTCCTATACCATCTTCATTCCTTATCCAGCTCACAGATGCATAGCAAGTGATTGAAAAGAGCATGGCCTGAATCAGGTGCCCTTTAGTCTTCAGACTGACACCATTGCTCGTTAGAATTTTAGAAAGATCCCTGACATCAGACTTGCCCAATGCAACACATCTCCTGATCTTCTGACTGCTAGTACCAAGGACGTTGACTTGGTAACTGCATGTTACCAAGTAACATGAAATCGTTGATAACTTCAATCCTTTCTCCATCTATCATGATGTTGCCTATTGACTCAGTGGTGAAGATTTTTGTCTTCTTGACATTGAGATATAATCCACATTAAGGACTGTAGTTCTTGATCTTCTACAAGCGTTTCAAGTCCCCTCACTTTAAGCAACCAAGGTTGTTTTCATCTGTATAACGCAGATTGTTGATGAGTCTTCCTTCTGTCCTGACACCACCTTCCTCTTCATAGAGTCCAGTATCATGAATTATTTGTCAGCATGCACATTTAGTAGGTATGGAGAAAGGATAGGCTACATCCCTGGTGCATATTGTTCCTGATTTTTAACCATGCAGTGTTCCCTTGTTCCATTCATACAACAGCATCTTGATATAGATTTAGTATGAGCACAAGGTAGTGTTCTAGGATTCCCATTCTTTTCATTGTTAGCCATAGTTTGTTATGATCCACACAGTCAAATGTCTACGGATAGTCAATGAAACACAGTTAAACATTCAGGTATTTGCTGCTTTCAGCCAGGATGCATCTTATCTAGCAGTGATATCCCTGGTGCTGCAGCCTCTTCTAAACCTCACTTGGACTTCAACAGTGCCTGTTTATGTATTACTTTATTTATTTTTGTATGATCTTCAACAATATTTTGGAGCTACCCTCCAAATTTCCCAGCACAGACTAGTGAACCTGTCTCAGGTTGGATCTGTTAGTTGAAACATGTTGGTTTATATCCCATCAATTTGTGGAGCTTTATTTTTTTGCCAGTGCATTCAGTGCAGCTTATACCTCTTCCTTTATTACCATTGGCTCTTATTCATATGCTACTTCCTGAAATTTTTCAGTGCTGACTTTTTTTTTCTCTATAGTGACTGTGTATCAGAGTTTGTTTTAAAAAATAACTTGTTTTCTAATTATTACTTAAATTTTTGAGAGCTAGTTTGTTATTATTTGCTTATTTTTCAGTATTGATCTTCAATTTAATAACTTAGTACTCTTTCTCATTGCTCTTGATAACTAATAGAATATGCAGAATTTTTTAGGTACGTGTAAGAAGAGCAAGAGCAACATGAGTATGGTGATATCCAACTTCTGTTAACTCCACAAGGAGAAACTATCCTAATCAACAACAGCCACAACTTAAAACTAACCTCTGTGAGGTCAGACATGCCCTTCATGGTCCCACATCTCTTCCTACTAATTCCAACACCAATCTTAGTGATCTACTGAATCTGAAATTCCTTGCAATAGCTCACAGACCCCACAGAACCATGTTAGGGTAGGCAAAATGCTATAATTCAATTTGGCAGCAATATATAATCAGTCAGAAGCTTCCAGAATGCGTTGGTAGGCACTTCAGCCTTAAGCCTTTTGGCTTTAGGCTAGTGTTGCAAAGCTCTTAGTCTTGCCAGTTATAACATATATGCACACACACACACACACACACACACACACCCCTACACTCACACACAACCCCCCTTTTATCCCCTTGTCTTCCAGCAAACTTGGGCAAAGCCTCTTAGCTCTAGTTCCATGGGAAAGCCGTCCCAAGGTCAATGCTGTCTCATGTTGAGTCTCTGGTTTTCTGCTTTGACTGCTGCTGCTGCTCTTCTGTAGGTGCAAAAGAATATCTGGCCCTAAAGCCATGCTGTATCCTCTTGCTGCTTTTTTGCTGGCAGTGAGATTCTCAAAATCTGGCATTGAATCTACTCAATTTAGTGGCATGTGGCAAGACTAGCCAATATTTTTGTGGATAGGCTAACATATTCTGTTCATGTATTCCTAAACAATCCATGACAAAGTCAGTGGCTTGGGAAACCATTTTGAACAGCAAACTCTAAACACTACAGTGAGTGATAAAATTTTCTATAAGTATTTAATAGTATTGTATCTTTTTCAACTTTTAAATTTCTGATCCATCCCACAATATATTGCATTGATTAGTACTGCAATAGGAAGTTTAATTTTAGCAATGATAATGAGAAACCTTATATTATTTTTTAATTTAATGCAATGCTTAACTATTAAGAGAATGACACTTGCTAAAAGACTTCTGATAATCTTTATTAAGAAAAGTCCTTCTGCTCTTCCATACTCCTCACTTTTAGCTACTAACTGTACACAGTCCTCCACGCCTCCACGCCTCGCCACCATGACTTTCAAATTTAAGGAAATCAAATACTTTCTGCTCACAACTATGTGAAAGGATCTGTCAAGATCAAGAAAAATAAAGATAATGTGAAGTTTAAGGTTTGGTGCAGCAGGTACCTTTATACCCCCATCATAACAGACAAAGAAGAGGCAGAGAGACTGAAGCAGTCCCTGCCCCCAGGTTTGGCAGTGAAGGAGTTGAAATGAACCAACATGCTGATTTGAACTATAATAGAATTTTTAAAAACAAAAAAGTGCTTCCTGTTTCTAATTTGCCATGAATCTTTTTTTCCTTCAAATACAATTTAAAACTTACCTAATACATTATCAGAATCAATTGAATTTATCATTTTCTCTTTCTTTTTGAATTATATTACTACCATTTTAAAAGTTTAAATATTTTAAATTGTATTTGATTTTAAGCCATAGTTATTGTTTTGCTGGAATGATATAACACTTTCTCAGATGCCATTTTCTCTATTATAGGAAGCTGTCTTCAAAGGAGATGGAGATGGTTTGTTAGAAAACTCGATTATTGACCAAAGGTAAGACTAAAACCCCAGAAAATGTTTTTTAAATTGTATTTAGCATAACTTCCTACAGTATTCCTATAGTATTAGAACACTTTGTTTAAAATCGGGAATTTTTCTTTATAGTTTACTAGAATCAGATCTAACATAAAATAAGTATGGTAGAGACTTAATACAACTCAAAATTTTTAGTGTGTTTCATCTGTTACACATTTCTTAAGTGAGATGAGAAAAAATCTGCCATCTTTTTAATTCTGGGTTTTTTTTTCCTTTAGGTTTTTGTCTCCTCTTATTATTGAGTATGACAAGCATCTGGAAGAACTCAATGGGCAATTAAAATATTACCAGGTATAAAATTATTATTTAGCTTTCCATAATATTTTTCAGAAATAGAACATTTCACTTAAAAATTTTTGATGAGGAAGAAAATCTATAATTAATATCAATTCTTGACTTTCTTCACGTATTTATGTGTATTAGTTGAGTTATTACAGAAAGCAGCCAGCCAAATTATCCAAACCACCAATAATCACTGCTTAACCAAGTTAACAAATAAATTTAACCATCACTCCTTGTAACATTCTGCATTTTGTTTAGAAGAATCTCTTAAACTAATTATTGGTTGCTTACACTCTAGCCTTAAGAATACCTACAAACTTCTCATATCCTTTTAGGCCTGTCTCTTATTTTATTTGCTTATCTTATTATTTGCAGAATATTTTTTGTTCTCAATTTCAAATGTTATATCTGTCACAATTTGGTCACTATTATTTGCTGATAATACAGATAATTTCTGACCTCTGACAGGGTTTTATTCTGACACTCCATTGTAAGCTGGTCCTCCAGTTTCAGAGGCCATCAGTTACATGAGAGAAAACGGCCTGTCTTTTTGCCAAAGAGTCACTTGTATGTGTTCACACCACTGGAGAAATGTTACCTTTGGGTTAGCTGCATTAACTTCCTACAGACTAGACCATCTAAGCTCTCTACAAAACTCTCTTAGTACTGCCAGTTATGCTTCTCCTTACCCTCCCAGCTGAGTCCTCTGGGACTTGGTTTTGGCTCTGTTGGGGTAGCATCTCCACTTTAGGTCTATTTTACATGGTCACTCTGCTACTGCTTGCAGCTTCTCTGTTCCAGGTCCTAGTCAGACTCGGGCAAGACTCTATGGTCTAAATTGTCACAAAATGTACTCTTTCTTTCTTTCTTTCTGGTGGTGAAATTTCCATTTTTATGCCTCTAAACCTGCTAAGGGTAAGCCTGGCAGAATGACAAAATTGATCATTCTCCTCATTAGTAATCATACAGCTTGTTTGCATTTTCTCACTTAAAAGGTGCTATTTATCTGATTCACATTCTTAGCATCATTAATCTGACTCAACTATATGTTGAAAGTCAAAGGAAATGGTTGGAATGCCATTTTAAGCAAGCAACCTACTACACTGTAGGTATAATTATAATTGTAACCTTCAGATGTTTGATAAAAGAGTAAATACCGGAGTTTATGCCGTAAGATTATTAATTAGATCTAGTTTAACACAATTCTATTCATAAAGTAATCCATGATGTGTAGCTTCATATGAAGAACATAGAATGTTTACTACTCCTTAAAAGAATACTTAGGCTGGTCTCTGGCACTTGAATGGCTTACACCTTTATTTCTGTGAATATTTCTCTAATGTGTAAACTTTTAACGTGTTCCTGACCCAGTTCATAGGCTGATGTTGTTGTTAGGTACAATCATGTTGACTCTGGCTGATAGAGACCTTGCCCGGAACCATCCTCACTATCTCTGCCATGCTCAAACCCATTCGTACAGTTAGTCTGTCAGTCCATTTCCTTGAAGATCGGTCCACTTTTGTTGACCTTTCCCAGTGTGATGTCTTTTACTCAAGACCAGCCTCTTTTAATAACATGCTCAAGCTTGTGAGATTACTTTCACTATCCTTGCTACTGAATATCACCATGGTTATATTTCTTTCAGGACAGATTTGTTTGTTCTTTTAACAGCCTTGGGCTCTTCACCAGCACTATAATACAAAGACTTTAGTTCTTCTATCTTCCTTTTTCATTGTCAAACTTTCACATGCATATGAAGCAATGAAAATACCATGATTTGGATCAGACACTGTAGTTTTTAAAATTATGTATCCTAGTTTTGTTGTTGTTGTTGTTACTTGCCATAGAATCACCTGTGACTCATAGCAATTCTGTGTACAACAGCTCTGAACTCTGCCCTATCCTTAACCAGTCTTACTCACCCCAACATACTTAATCCATAAAATCCGGGGTCATCTTCTCCTCCACTGTTCTTCCACCCTTCCAAGCAAGATAGCTCTCTGCAAGGACTGGTCCCGCCTGGCCACGTGCCCAAAGTATGTGACATGGAGCTTCAAGATCCTTACCTCCAAGAAGAAACTTGGTTTCACCCTCTCCAAGACAGACATATTTGTTCTCCTGATTGTCCATCATTCAGTACTCTTCTCCAGCACCACTGCTCAAATGGTTCAATTCTTCTGTCATCCTTAGTCATTGTCCAGCTCTCTGATACATAGATGTAATTGCGAGGACCATGACTGGGTTAGGCACACTTTAGTCTCTAGATTGACATCATTACTCCTCAACACTCTGGAGTGGTCCCTGCTAGCAGTCTTCCCCCATGCAATTTGCCTTTTGATTTTCTGACTGCTGGTGCCAAGAGTGGAGCCAAGTAAGCTGAAATTGTTAACAACTCAATCTCTTCTCCATCCATCTTGGCACTTTAAAAAAGTCCTTGAGAGCAGATGTGCCTGTGGATTCCAAGTAAAATTAAATCAATGACAACTTTTAAGTTTTTTTCCTATTGATGTAGCCTATTGGTCCAATGGTGAGAATTTTATTTTCTTGGTATTTTATAGAGTAGTTGGTAGTCTGTCCAAAGTCAGCCGCTGACCCAGTTTTGACTGCTGATATCAAACTTCCCCAGTGTCTTTTCTAGAGATGTAGTTAGTCTGATTCTTGTGTAGTCCACCAAGTGAGGTCCATATGCATGTTGGTGTTGTTATGTGCTGTCGAGACACTTGCGACTCATAGTGACCCTATGTACAACAGCCCTAAACTCCGCTCTGTCCTGTGCCAATTGCACCATCTCTGATACACCCATCCCAATTGCTCCAGTCACTGAATCAATCCACCTCATAGAGGGCCTTCCCCTCCTGCGCTGTCCCTCCACCCTACCAAGCATGATGTCCCTCTCCAAGTACCGGTCCCTCCTTACAACATGTCCAAAGTATGTTAGACGGAGCCTCAGAATTCTTGCCTCCAAGGAGCCAGCCCGTTTGTCCCTTTCCAGGATGAATCTGTTTATTTTCCTAGCAATCCATGGTACATTCAATACTCTTCTCCAGCACCACAGCTCAAAGCCAACAATTCTCCTTCCATTCTTGATCATTGTCCAACTCTCTGATGCATAACAAGTGATTGCAAAGACCATGGCCTGTATCAGATGCACCTTAGTCTCCAGAGAGATACCATTGCTCTTCAGTACTTTTTAGAGGTTCCTAACAGCAGACTTTCCCATCACAATACGTCTTTTAATTTCTTGGCTACTGGTGCCAAGAGTGTTGACTGTGGAGCCAAGCAAACTAAAGCTGTGAACAATCTCAATCTCTTCACCATCCATCCTGATGCTTCCAGTTGGACCAGTGGTGAGAATCTTTGTCTTCTTGACATTGAGCCTCAATCCATATTAGAGGCTGCAGTCCTTGACCCTCTGCAGCAGGTGCTTCAGGTCCTTCTCACTTTCCACAATCAGGGTTGTGTCATCTGCATATCGCAGGTAGTCATCATTTGTTTTTTAAAAGACTTGTTTGCAGTGTTGTTTTGTTGTTCCCTTTGAATCAAGTATAACTCATAGCAACCCTGTAAACAAAAGATCTGAACCCTGTTTGATTTTGTGCCATCTTCACACTTCCTGACACACAAGAGCCCATTGCAGCAGTCACCATTTCAATTCACCTAGTTGAGGGTCGTCTTCTCCTTTGCTGACCCTCCACCCTTCCCAGCATCATGTCTTTCTCCAAGTAATAGCCTCTTCTAGCAACAGTCTGAAGTATGTAAGGTCTTGTCTCCAAAGAGCAATCCAGCTGCACCCTCTCCAAGACATATCTGTTCATTCTCTTGGCTGTCCATGGGATGTTCAGTGCTCTCGTCCAGTAACACAGCTTAAAGGCATCAATTTTTCTGTCCTCCTTATTCATTGTCCAGCTCTCAGATGCATAGCAAGTAATTGGAAAGACCATGGCCTGAATCAGATGCAGTTTAGTCCTCAAACTGACATCATCACTCCTCGATAATTTGGAGAGGTCCCTACTGCAGATTTTCCCAGTTCAGTGCATCTCCTTAATTTTCTGCCTACTGGTACCAAGGGTGTTAATTGTGGATACAAGCAAGATGAAGCTGTTAATAGTTTGAATCTCCTCCATCCGTGATGATGCTGTCTATTGGTCCAGTGGTATGAATTTGCATTTTCTTGATATTGAAATGCAATCCATACTGAAGGCTTCGTTTCTTGATCTTCAGCAAAAAGTGCTTCAAGTCCTCCTCACTTTCAGCAAGCAAGGTTGTGTCATCTGCATAATGTAGGTTATTGATGAGTCTCTCTCCAATCCTGATGCCACACTCCTCTTTATAGACTAGATCATTAATAAAACAAAATTTGATTATTTGGCCACCAGCCTCATTTGTGTTACCAAGGTTGTATTTTCCAACTATTAGTCTTTTATTTTTGCAATCTAATCACTGATTATTCTTAGTATATCTTGATTGGATGTTTAGTCCATTTCAGACTGTAAAATTCGATAGAATTCCTTAATTTCCTCCTCTTTGGTTTTAGTGATTGGGCATGTAGTTGTATTAACAGATCTTCTTTGTATGCATATGGATAATATCCTATCGTTCATAGCATTGAACTTCATGATGTTGAAATACTCTTTTTGAAAATGAGTAGGACAGCATTCCTTTTCAACATGTCATTCTCAACATTATCCTTTATCTATCCAATTCAAAATTTTTAAGATACCTTTCCTTTAAATTGTATTTTCTCTCATCACATATTAAAGGAAACTTCCTACTTTTTATATATATTTTTTAATCTGGTCATTTAAATATAACTTGTAATACATTTAAATTTTTTATAATTGATAAAGCACAACAGAAAGCTCGTATCGACAAATGCCCTTTCACTCTCATTTTAACACTAAAAAAATCTAAAGATCTTACTGAATTTGTCTTTCCTGAATTCCTTTATGACATGTGGTTTATTAATGAGGAGCATACTAGTTCTTTTAACTTATATTATTGATACAGGCAAAATATACTGTTTCTTGAGAACAACACAAGTATGGCTACAATATTCTGTATAAAAATTTTCCTCCTAGGATAT
>NW_006400061.1:791431-807712 GCF_000299155.1 Elephantulus edwardii
AAATGATTATGTACAAATAATAATAATAGATATTTTGAAATATAAAGGTTTTTAGATTTTTGAAACATCTAAAGATCAGTTTTGATAAATTTTATGAAGTGTCTGTCTTAACTGCTACAGTAATATCCAGACTGCTTTGTTTACTATGGCATTGATGACCTTCACCTGCCTTTCCATTTTTTATCACTCCATCCATGTCTGGTCAAATCTCAGTAATATGGTAGCTAATTAATGCATTTTGGATTAATTGTAATTCAGGCACAGGAGGGACCTGGGAATGGTTCTTGTTCCAAGCCAATATGTAATTAGAATTGGCCATTACTCATTGCTTGGACCAAGCTGACTTCAGTTCTCTAGTTCAGAGAACAGCTTGGAGCACTGCCTGGTCTATCCTTCCCTGGCCAGATTCACTTTAGACTTGGCTTCCCTCCGTAGCCTCGAGTGTCCAATTAAAACTAATGGACATATCATCAGTTGATTGTACTTTTGCTTTAAGTATGATTTTCACATGACCTTCTTCCTGGCTTCCATTTTGTCTATTCCCTAAACACTTTGCTAACCCAGTATTTTTTTTTCTCCTTTGTTTTTATACATATTTCTCCTTCCTTGAATGTTTTCCCTTTTCTTTTAAAATCCTATTTGTGGATCCTTTCAGATAATTAATCTTTTCTTTGTCTCCTCATTGGAGTATTTTATTCTTTATTTTATTAGTTAGTGGAGGTTTTTGCCATTCTTCTTACTGAAGTGTATGTTTGAATTTGGTGGCCATCTTTGCCTTGCATAATTCAGAGTTTAGACAATAAAGGTAGGGGATCAAATTGAATAAGTGACTACCAAACTAAGCTTCTATTTTCTTTCTTGATACTAACAGTGTACCATTTAAAATACTAGAAAAGAATGAGTGTTCATCTAGGTTTTAGCTAAACTGAGATTAATAAGTTTAGGTAAATATTTATGGTATTTGTTTCAGTGGCATCTGTCTTTTAAAATCTATAAATCATGAAAATTGCATTTATAAATATTACTTAGTATATTATATAAAATGTTAGAAATTAATATTTTAATTTATATTTCATTGAAGTAGTCATGTTTACTCTAATATGGTTAGAAGTAAAGAATAAGTCTTTCTTAACAGTCACCTAGTGTCACAGAATATTATTTTATTTGGATGTGGTTTTTAATGGAGATCTAATTACCTGGAAAATTTACTGGATTAATTGTAATTAAATTATATTAATTCATCATTTTTCATTCTTTCAGAAACAGATGGGTGAGATGAAACTGCAACTTGAAAATGTCATCAAGGAAAATGAAAGGTAGATGTTTAGTGGTTGACTATTTCTTTACATTATTTTGTTATTTGTTGTTAGATGCCATCAAGTTGGTAGTAACTCGTAATGACCCTCTGTATAACAGAATTAAAAAACCTGCACAGTCCTGCCCTTTTTTCATAATCATGACTGTCTTTGAGCTCATAGTTGTAGCTGTTGTGTCAACCCACATCATTGAAGTCTTCTTCTTTTTCACTGATTCTCTACTTGGTGCTGACCTATTCCTTTGTTGTTGTTGTTAGGTGCCGTTGAATTGAGTACCACTCATAGCGACCCTATGAACAAAAAATCTGAACCTTGTTCTATCCTGTGCCATCCTCACACTTCCTGATAGAACAGCCCATTGCAGCAGCCACCATGTCAGTCCACCTGGTTGAGGGTCTTCCTCTTCACCGATCCTCCACCCTTCCTAGCATCATGTCCTTCTCCAAGGAGTAGAACCTCCTAGCACCATGTCCAAAGTATGTGAGGTCTCATCATTCTTGCCTCCACAGAGCACTCTGGCTGCACCTTCTCCATATCTGTCATTCTCTTGGCCATCCATAGGATGTTTACCAAGTATAAAATTTTTCTCCAGAATTGATCCTTCCTAATACTTCGTCCACAGCATGTGAGATGAAGTCTCACCTCCTTACTTCTAAGCATTCTGGGTGTACTTTTCCAAGACAAGATTGTTCCTTCTTCTGATGGTTCATGTACATTCAATAATCTTCACCAGCATCATAATTCAAACACATCAGTTCTCTTTCAGTCTTATTAATTTTATCTTAAATATTAATGCTTTGTTATTTATATATTTAATTCTATATAAAACATACTGATTCAGAGTGTGTACTCTGGGGCCTGATTTTTTGTATGTCCTTGGGAAAGCTACAAGTTTCTTCATCTGTAAATTGGAGACAAAACCAGAATCTCTTCCATAGGTTTCTTTGCAAATACGCGGAATTAGGATAATTATAAAATAATAGCAACTTTATAAATACAGTTAAGGGCTCTGGTGATATAGCATGTTACGGGTTGCACTGTTGACCAGCAGTGAGTAGTTTCTAGCCATGAATGGCTCTATGAGAGAATGATGAGCAATTTCCTCCTATATAGATTTATAACCTCAGAAACCTGATGAAGGGTCGGGAACCCTGTGTAAAGAAGAAAACCTTAAATATTTTTCACTATGTAGTATAGATATCAGATAATTTACTCTGCCAAATGGTAAAAACGTAAGAGACTCAACAAACCAAGATAGTCCTGTTCCAGTTCTCACAAGTATTACTGTATTAGCCATCATTGGTAGTGTTGTTGTTATTGTGAAGTACCACTGAGTTGACAACAACTCATAGTGACCCTATGAACAACAGGTTGAAACCTTGTCCTATCCTGCACCATCTTCAAAATCTCCACCATGCTGAAATCCATTGTTGCAGTTACTGTGTCAGTCTATCTATTAGAGGATCTTCTGTCTTTCTGGGTTTTGTTGACCTTCTGGTTTCCCAAATGTGATGTCTTTTTCCAAGAACTTGCACTGTATATAATCTAGATGCTGTGAAACAATTATAAAGTTAAAATCCATCAACCTATCAAATGTCATTTGTAA
This sequence comes from Elephantulus edwardii, assembly GCF_000299155.1. Taxonomy (NCBI): domain Eukaryota; kingdom Metazoa; phylum Chordata; class Mammalia; order Macroscelidea; family Macroscelididae; genus Elephantulus; species Elephantulus edwardii. The sequence goes on from NW_006400061.1 coordinate 794,354, forward strand.
GTCTGTTTGTAAATTGAGTTTGTACAATAATCAGAATAGTTAAGAACTATTTATATAAAATGCTGGCTGGTCAGATATTTCTCTTAGCATACAGTGTGCTGGTCTATGAATAAAATCACATAAAAGAAAAAAGAGCTATAATAATACAAATACTGGTGTGTATATATACATTTTTCTTTTTTCCTACCTTCCTTTTTCCTTAGCAGGAGATAAATTTCAAAGGGCAGCTTGAGAGGACAAACCAAGAAAGTATAACAAAATATGCAAAGAACTCGAGTTAAAAACCAAAAAAGGAGAACATACTTAGCATTTCTCAAGCTGAAAGCACTGAGGAATACGGAAAACCAATATGACTTGTAAATTTTCACCTAAATAAAGTAGACTTAAAAAAACCCCAAAACCCAAGAACAACTGAAGAACCAGATCACGCCTTGAATTACAATACTGAAGAATTCTATCAGCTTAATAATTGAATGATACAGGAAACATCAAGAGAATATAGAAAGAATACACAGAGTCACTGTACCAAAAATAATTGGTCTACATGGAAACATTTCAGGAAGTAGCATATGATCAAGAACTAATAGCACTGACAGAAGGAGTAAGTCCAAATTGCATTGAAGACATTAGTGAAAAAATAAAACCCCAAGAATTGATGCCATACCGGTTGAGGTATTTCAAGAACAAATGCAGACCTGGACCTTTTGTGCCAAGAAATTTGGAAAACAAGCTAACTGACCCCCTGACTAGAGAGATCCATATTTGTTCCCGTCTCCAAAAAAGAGATGATCCAACTGAGTGGAAATTATTGAATAATATCTTTACTATAGCCCTGGTCTGTCCACTTTCTGTACAGAGGTAACTCGTGATTGCTGTGATGCTGAACACTGTGACACTGATGTGTTAAATGTGATAATGGTCACCCATAGTGGACAGTGTTTTGGAGAGTTCCCCAATTAAAACAAGCTTTGAAGCAGGAGTGGCATCCAGTTCTGTAAAAGTTTGCCTCCGAAAACCCTATGAACCTGGAGAAAGGATGAAGGTTACACAAGTGTTCAGGACTGTTGTTCATAGGGTCACTATGAGTCGCCTATGACTCGACAGCACTTAACAACAACACAACAATATAAAATTAATTTCACAGTGTGTGTACCAATCTATATTCCAACTAGTTATATTTATGAATTGTATTTGAGCCACATCTTTTATCAAGATTTGTTCTTAACAGGATTTCAATGTTTTAGTAATTTGAGTGTTAAGTGGTTTTTATGTGATTTTATTTTGCATTTTCATGAATAGTGATATATGACTATTTTTTACACTTATTTACCCAAATTTTACCCAAACATAGTGGGTTTCTTTCTCCTATTAAAATACTTGTTTCTTCTCCCTCTTTTTTATTTATTACTTTATGTTTCCCTTATCAAATTGACAAGATTCTTTACATTGTCTGCATTCTGGATATTTGTTGGTGTACTCATCCAGTGTCAGTGCAGTAAACAGTAATCATTCAATAAATTTAGAACACAAAGAGATTTGTTGTACTTACACATAAGTACTACTAGAGCATGGATTTCCAGTTCACACCTTAGAGAGGCTGTGATCCTGAAGTCAGGAATTTAGCAGTTTTCACTACTATGCAAAGATATTTGACTGTGTCAGTCACAACAGATTATTGCTACGATTGAGAAAAATGGGAATCCCTGAACACTTAGTTGTGTTCCTACAAAATCTATACCTAGATCAAGAAGCTTTTGTTTGAATGGAGCAAGGGAACATTGCATGGTTAAAATCAGAAACGGTGTGTGCCAGAGATACATCCTTTCTCCCTACCTTTTCAGTCTGTATGTTGAACAAATTTGTCAATCTGGACTCTATGGAGAGGAATGTGGCGTCAGAATAGGAGGAAGACCCGTCAACAACCTGCATTATGCAAATAACACAACTTTACTTGCTTAAAGTAAGGAGGACTTGAAACGCCTGTTGCAGAAGATCAAGGCCTACAGCCTTCAGTGGATTACATCTCAACGTCAAGAGGATAAAAATCCTCCCCACTGGACCAGTAGCAGCATCATAATAGAAAAAGGATCAAATTGTCAGTGATTGGTGTATATAATTCAAGCCATGGTCTTTTCAATTACTTGCTATGCATCTGAGAGATGGACAATGAATAGGGATGGCAGAAGAATTGATGACTTTACACTTCTGCTGTTGGAGAAGAGTATTGACTATCCCATGGTCCACCAAAAGAGCAAACATATTGGTCTTGGAAAAAGTACAGCCAGAGTGCTTCTTGGAGGCAAAGGTTTGGTCATGTTGCTAGGAGAGACTATTCCTTGGAAAGGGACATCATACTTGGAAATATGGAGGGTCAACGAAAGACCCCCAACAAGATTGATTGACACAATGATTGTAGCAATAGGCTCAAATGTGTTAGAGATGATAAGGATGGTACAGGATACCACAGGGTTCAGGTCTCCTGTTCCTAGGGCTACAGCACTTAACAACAACCACCACATCTGTTGCCACAACAGCAGCATCAATTCCATAGATCTGGTACTGGCCACTGGAAAATAGAGTATGGAGTGTGACTCTTCAGAGACATTCATGTCTATGCAGTTTTGCTTCTAGTCTCACTCTTAGTTCTGTCTTCCATATCTCCCTCAAGTACCTCTTGTTGGTAAACTTTTAATTTCATCCATAAGTCCAAAGGTCCAAACATCTGGAAAAATACTCTTTTAGACCTTCATCTACTCTAATGGAGGTAGGAATATGGAAAATGCCAACACTGAATATCAACTGTTTATGGTCCATTAAAAATGGTGGATGTTAGATGTTTCAAATTATTTTTTTCCTGGGATGTGGGATATTTGATCAACAGAATTTTAAGTTATTTTTAAGTTGTTGAATCTTAATCTTTTATGATTAAGATCCTTTGTATCTTCTGGAAGAAAATATTTTTCAGCCTAAAATTATAAAAGTATTCACTTATAATATCTTCTAAAAAGACTTAAAGTTTTATTCTACTAAAAGTTTCTTCTTCAAAGATTATACAGCTTGACTGAAATGTCATAAATCTTGTTATGTCAAAATGTAAAAAAATTCACAAATTTTTAGTTACAGATCCTTTATTCAAAACATAGTCCCTTTAAAACTGTGACATTCTTTTGTTTGCATCTCATTATATTTATATTTATACATATTGCTTTACAGAATAATATAGGATTCCCATGGAATTTTTATGACTTGTCTTTGACTATTTTGTTATCATTTCTCTTCTGTTTTATTAAGAAAAAAAGTTTCCACTAATCCTCATACTAATTTGTGCTTGATTCAATGCTAATACTGTTAATGTTTGCTGTAATATAATACAATTATTTTGACTAGGCTTCTTGGCTTTGTTTGGGTTTTTACTATACTTGTATTTTTTGCCATGGGAAAAAAATTTTAACTGTCTCTATTTACTATTCTTTCTCAAAATCATTATTAAGCAGATGTGTGTTCTTCATAGTAAAGAATATTACTAAAATTTTTGAATCATTTTGCAATTTAATGTGCTGGGGAAAAGAAGGTATTTTATTAATGAGATAATAATTCAGTTGTTTTCTATATTTTGTTTTCTATTTCCTGTATTCTATTTCATTTCCAGATTCTTTGAAACTAGTAATTTAAAAATCTGCCTTTACTTTGTCTTATGAATATTGTTTATTTCCAGACCAAAAGAACATGGAGAGAGAAAAAAAAAATGCATTCTGGATTTATTGAAGACATTTTCAGTAACTCAAAATTGCCCCAAGTTTTGGCTGGGTTTAGACGAGGCTGTGGTACTAGGGATATTATAGCTAATGTTAGATAAATCTTGGCTGAAAGCAGAGAGTACCAGAGGAATGTCTGTCTGTGTTTCATTGACTATGCAAAGGCTTTTGACTGTGTGGATTACAACATCTGTGGCTGACTCTGAGAAGAATGAGAATCCCAGAACACTTGATCCTGCTTATGTGAAACCTGTACTTAGACCTGGAGGCAGTTGTCAGAACAGAGCAAGAAAACACTGCATGGTTCAAATTTGAAAAGGGTGTGCACCAGGGATATGTCCTGTCTCCCTACCTTTTCATTCTCTATGCAGAACAGATTATCTGGGAGAATGAGCTCCAGGAGGAGAAATGTGGCATCAGGATTGCAGGTAGATTCATCAACAATTTGTGTTATGCAGATGACACAACCCTGCTTTCTGAAACTGAGGAGAACCTGTAGCACTTGCTGCAAAAGAACAAGGACTGCAGCCGTCAGTAAGGATTGAAGCTCAACATCAAGAAGAAAAATATTCTCACCCCTGCGCCCATTAGCAACATCATGCTAGATGGTGAAGAGATTGAGATTGTTAACAGCTTTAGTTTGGTTGGCTCCACAATCAACATTCTTGGTATCAGTAGCCAGGAAATTAAAAGATGAATTTCATTGGGAAAGTCTGCTGCCAAATACGTCTTCAAAGTACTGAAGAGCAATGATGTCATTTGGTTGACTAAGGTGTGCCTGAACCAGGCCATAGTCTTTGCAATTACTTGCTGTATGTGTCAGAAAGCTGGACAATGACTAGGGATGGTAGTAGGAGAATTGATGCCTTTGAGCTGTTGTGCTGAAGAACAGTATTGAATATACCATGGACTACTAGGAGAACAAAAAGATTCATCTTAGAGAGGGTGATTGAGACCAGGCTGCTCCTTGGAGGCAAAGATTTTGAAGCTTTATCTGACATACTTTGGACATGTATCTTGGACAGGAATATCATGCTTGGGAGAGTGAAGGGACAGCACAAGAAAGAAAGACCCTTGATGAGATTAATTGATTCAGTGACTGGGATAATGGGGATAGGTGTGTCAGAGATAGTAAGATTGGCACAGGCTAGAGCAGGGTGTACGGCTGTTGTGTATAAGGTCACTGTGAGTTTTAGGGGACATGACGGCACATAACAACAACAGCTGAGGACTGTAATTGAAAGTTTATAAAAAATATGTATATATACATATATGTATAATTCTGAATAATGGAAGCTAGCAATATCATGTTGTTGTTGTTGTTGTTATGTGCCACTCAAGTTGTATACGACTCATAGCAACCCTGTGTACAATAGCTCGGAACTCTGCTCTATCTATCCTGAGCTAGTCTCACCAGCTCTGACACACCTAATCCCATTGCCCCAGTTACCAACTCAGTCCATCTCTTCTGGGTCTTTCTCTCCTGCTCTGTCCCTCCACCTTTCCAAGCATGATGTTCTTCACCAAAGACTGGTCTTCCTGGCCACCTGCCCAAAATACATGAGACGAAGCTTCAAAATCTCGGTCACCAAGGAGAAACTTGGAATTAGGCATCACAGAAGTGAATTAAAACACTAAATATATTGGTTACTTTTGTAATGGAGAATTGTCTTTCATCTGCTCCTTTTGTAAAACGGTTAAATACTGTTCTAATGTCTAGTGTCAGATACTGTTCTAAAGCTGAGCACTCAAATTTAGACAGACTAGAAGAAGGATTAGCCATTCACGTCCAGACTAACAGGCCTTCTTCGAAAACCTTATGTACAATTGAGCAATGTCATAATTTATATAATAATATAAAATTCTACATTTTTTTGTCAAAGAATAGAAATATTTGCAAACAAGCTCTGTTGGCACAGTGGTTAAATGCTCGGTACTAATCTAAATGTTGGTAGTTCCAACCCACCAGCCATTCCAAAGGCAAAAGATAATCTGTTTCCATAAAGATTTGCAGCATTAGGAATTCTGTAGGTTCATTTTACTCTCATAAGACCTGGGTTGAAATCACCTTGACATTACTGGATTTGGAAACATTTTAATACTTATGTTTTTATATGGATATATTTTATTTAGAAGTTGATTTCAAATACATTATAATAAGAGTAGGAAAATTATTAACTTTGTCATTCTTCTCCCTAATTTTAACTTGTTTCTTTGAATTTAGTCTTTTATTTTGCAATTTCCCTCTTTTTCTAGTATCTTTTCCTCTTCTCCTATCTTGGCAGAGGAAGGAAATTGGATAATGTGGTTAAAAATGAGTGAATACATGTCTAGCACTTTCTGACATTCAGTGAGTACTATTTATAATTTATTGCTGTCATTTTCTATTTTATTGTTAAAAATATGAAGACATCAGTTGTTATATACCCTAGAGCCATTTCCTCCCTTCTTCCATAGTTCATAAAACTCTAATTTTGCTCCAGAGTCAGGATGTTCAAGGGAAATTAGCTTCTTTTTTAAAAAAGAAATTTTTATTTTATACTGACTTGCTTACAAAGTTCGTACACATTATTTTTCACACTGGATCTTGCCCATTTCCTTTAAGCACCCCTCAAATTTTGAGACCCTATGATTACTCCCCTGCCCATCCTCACCCTCTGCTTTTACCCTCACTCCCTTAGACCCTCATACACGTTTTATTAGTTATTTTTCTATTTCTACAATAATGGTCTTACAGAGAATTTGTTCTTATGGGACTGAGTTAGTTCACTTAGCATCATGCACTCCATTCTCTCCCAAGTTATGTAATGATTTTCAAAATCCTTGCTGCTGCATGCTTCATAGTATTCTATTGTGTGAAAATACCACCGTTTCTCAATCCATTCAGTTGTGGTTAGACATTTGGGCTGTTTCCATGTTCTTTATTATTACTATTATTATTATTATTATTATTATTATTATTATTATATTCAGGTTTACTTACAAAGTTTATATACATTGCTTTTCACACCTGATCTTTTCCCTTTCCTTTACCTACGCCTCCCTCCACCCATCAAATTGTATGACCCTATAGTTAAGCACCCACACCCCCATCCTTGCACTGGTTCTACAATAATGGTTTTATACAGTACTTGTCTTTATTAAACTGTTAGTTCACTTAGCATAATATTCTCCAGTCCCTCCCGTGTTAGATAGTAATTTACAAAATCATTGTTCCCGAGTGCTGCGTAGTGTTTCCATTGTGTGAATATACCATAATTTCTCAATCCATTCCGTTGTAGTTGGGTATTTGGGCTGTTTCCATGTTCTTGCAATGTTAAATAACGCTACTTTGAGCAGTGGTGTAGCAGTGGCAAAGTTTAGCAGGGCAGCAAGTAATAAATATTGGAGAGGATGTGGTGAGATAGGAACTCTTATACATTGTTGGTGGGATTGTAAAGTGGTACAACCACTCTGGAAGGCAGTTTGGCGCTGCCTCAAAAAGCTGAACATAGAAATTCCATATGACCTAGCTATGGTACTACTTGGAATTAGCCTTGAGAAAATGAGAACTGAGGCACGAACAGAGGCTTATACACCAGTGTTCATAGCAGCGTGATTCACCATAGCAAGAACATGAACATGAGCTTCTTCCATAATTTCAGGGAATGAATTGTTTACATAAAGAAACTTTATTTCTTTTTTTTGTTAGGCATTAGCCTGGAACACCAAAACTATTTAATCATCTTTGCCGACTTTGTATTGCATATGTGTGATAATGACTTTAATAATCTGTAGAGAATATGCTTTATTAATCTATAAAATGAAGTATTTGGACAAAGTAATTTTGTTTTATTTCGTATACATTTTTATGGTTACAGTAATAGTTCTTTAAATTTCTGTTCTAGTGGTAGTACAATGGTAAGTCAGAACACGATAAAACAATAAATAATTACCTTTGAATCATATCTATATGTAAATAATAGTTTGGCGTCCATTGATGGTGCATACAGTTTAGTGTCCAACTGATAACTGAAAGGTTGGAGATTTAATTCTACCTGAGGTACCTCAAAAGAGAGGACTGATGATCATTTTCTGAAAAATCAGTAACTAGAAACTCTCTAGAGCACCATTAAAATCTGATAACCAACTGAGTGGCAGCAACTGGTTAAATAGTAATTTAATGTTGTTGTGTACCATAAGGTCAGAAGTAACCTGTAGCTCACCCTCTGGCGGGTTTTTAGAGGCACTTAATCATGTGGTAGGCGATTGCCCATCCTTCTGTGGAGCAGCTGATGGGTTTGAAGTGTGTGCCTTTAGGAATGCAACTCAGCATCTTGCTTCTAGGCCACAAGTGCTGTTGTTGTTGTTGTTACTGTTTTTATGTGCCATCGAGTCACCTGTGACTCAGTGATTCATATATCACCTCTAAAAGCTGTCCTATCTTGTACCAATCTCATTGTTTCCAGCAGACCTAATTTCATTTCTCCAGTCACTAAGTCAATCCACCTCATTCTGGGTCTTCCTCTCCTACACTGTCCATCCACCTTTCCAAGCTTGGTGTCCCTCTCCAAAGACTAGTCTTTCCTGGCCATGTGCGCAAAGTACGTGAGATGGAGCTTCAACATTCTTGCTGCCAGGAAGAAGCCTATCAAAGGTTGTTGATGAGTCCTCCTCTAATCTTGATGGCACATTCTTCCTCATATAGTCTATCTTCTTAGATTATTTGTGTAGCATACAGATTGAATAGGTAAGGTAAAAGGATATAACACTAACACACTGAAGAATTTCATAGAAAAGTATTGAATGACACAGAGATCATCAAAAGAAGGTAGGATTACACAGAATCAGTGGACCAAAAAGAATTGGTCCACGCTGAACAATTTTAAGAAATAGCATGTGGTGATCAAGAACTAGTAGTAGTACTAAAAAAGGTTGAAAGTGCTCTGAGGCATTGGTAAAAAATAAAGCTGTAGGAGTTGAAGGAATATTGACTGAGTTGTTTCAGCGTGGAACATGCTAACTAGTCTATGCTCAGAATTTTGGAAGACTGCTACCTGGCACCCATTCCAAAAGAAAAAAAAGGTGAGCTCACAGAGTGCAGAAATTATCAGATCCACTAGGGACATTATAGACAATGTTAGATGGATCTTAGCTGAAAGCAGAGAGTATTACAGGAATGTTTTTCTGTGTTTTATTGATTATGCAAAATAATTTACTGTGTGTATCATAACAGATTGTGGCTAACTTTGAGACGAATGGGAATCCCAGAATAAACACAAACCCTATACTTGAAACAGGAAGCAGTCGTCAGAATAGAGCAAGGAAGCACTACATGTTTTTAAATCAGGGAAGGAGTATGTCAGGGATGTGTGTTTCTGTACCTTTTCAATCTATATGTGGGACAGATCATTCAGGAGGCTGGACTGTATGTGGAGTAATATGGCACCAGGATTGGAAGAAGACTCTTCAACAACCTATGTTACGCAGATGGCACAATCTTGCTTGCTGAAGCTGAGGAGGCCATGAGGCATTTGCTGCAGAGATCAAGGACTGTAGTATTGAATATGGATTGAGGCTCAACATCAAGAAAAGAAAGATTCTTATCACTGGGCCAACTGGCAGCATCATGATTGATAGAGAAGAGACTGAGCTTGTTAACAGCTTTAGCTTGTGTGACTCTGCAGTTATCACTCTTGTTACCAGCAGCCAGGAAATCAAAAGATGAATTGCATTTGGAAAATCTCCTGTCAGGTACCTCTCCAGAGTACCGAAGAGCAACTATGTCAGTCTAGAGGCTAAGGTGCACCTGATCCAGGCCATGGCCTTCTCAGTAACTTTCTATGCATCAGAGAGCTGGACAAATAACTAAGGATGATAGAAGAATTGATACCTTTGAGATGTGGTGCTAGAGAAGAGTATTGCACATACTATGGACTGCTAATAACAAACAGGTCTGTCTTGGAGAGGGTGAAACCAGGCTGATCCTTGGAGGCAAAGATTTTGAAGCTCCTTATCACATACTTTGGGTATGTGGCCAGGAAGGACCAGTTCTTGGAGAAGGGTATCATGCTTGGAAGGGTGGAAGGACAGCACAAAATGGGAAGACCCTGAATGTGGTAAATTGACTCAGTAACTGGAGTAATGGTGGTAGGTGTGTCAGAGACAATGAAACCAGCTCAAGATAGAGCAGGGTTCAAAGCTGTTGTACATAGAGTTGCTATGAGTCACACGGGACTCAAGGGCATGCAACAACAATCATTATTTCACATTTAAGTAAAATGTTGAAGACTATTAAAACATGATTGGAGAAGTACAGTGACAAGTTTAGTAGTGTTTTCTGCCTTTTTATGATTAGGTAACTCATAAGACTGGTAAGAGAGTTGAACTGAGTGCTCAGACAAAGGAAACCACATTGCCGAAGATAACCATCTGAGGATAAAAATTTATCAAGTGTAGCATGACTGTTGAGCCAGCTCTTTTGGCAGTAACTCTGTCCAGGCTAAGTCAGAGTACTCTTGCAGACTAAAGCTCTCACAGTAAGTTGCTAATACTGGAATCTCAGTGAAGCAAGTGTGATCCTGGCATGAGGAGTTAGTATAGCAACTTTTTAAATTGTCAGCTTCCTTGTTACTGTGGAAGTAACTGGACTCTCAGCAAACTCACTACCATTTTCACAGAGTCATTTTCAACTCATGGCTGTAAATCTTTACATTAGCTTGTCCATCTTTTTCCCTTGAAGCAACTAGTACACTCAGACTGGCACCTTTTGAGTTAGCAGCCCAGTACATCTGTGACACCTGGGCTCCATAAGATTCTTAACAAAAGTTATCAACAACCAGCTACACCAATAAAACAGACTTTTTCTAAGGTTTATGTAATTAAATAGAGGTCAACTAACTGATATTGACTTCTTTTTTTAAAAAAAAATATTTTTTTCTGGTACTGATTTCTGAAAGAGCAGACATGCAGAGAAGTATAGTGTTACAAGGGCAGGGTTCAAAGTTACTGTACATAGGGTCTCTCTGGGTCGCAGGTGACCCAAGGGCACATAACAACAACAGTCATGGTAACAAAATTAATATCCATGAAACTTTATACCATTTCTCCTCTTATTGTCAAACTAATGAAATATGAGAAATCTTTTTAATTTCCCCATTGTGTTTATATTTTTACTTAATATGTTTGGACGCGTATCAATAGAACCTAATGTAAAATTGTATTTTGCATGTAATGTCTTTGACATTGAATTTAAATTATTGATTTCTAGTTTTCAAGATTTCTCACATTTAATAATTAATAATTTGAAAAAGGTGGTAGCTGTGTGTCATAGAGTTGTTGTTGTTGTTAGATGCCATCAACACGAGTATGATTCATAGTGACCTTATGAATAACAGACCTGAACCTTGGCCTATCCTATGACGTCCTCACAATCTCTGACACACTCAGTCCCATTGCTGCAGTCACTGGCTCAATCCACCTGGTTGAGGGTCTTCCTTTCCATTGCTGTTCCCCCCACCTTTCCAAGCATGATGTCTTCTCCAAAGAACACCCTCTCCTAGCAACATAACCAAAATATGTAAGATGGAGCTTTTTCATCTTTGATTCCAAGGAACAGTCTGACTGCACCCTCTCTAAGATATCTCTTTGTCCTTTTTACAGTCCATGAAATATTCAGTACCCTTCTCCAGCACCGAAACTCAAAGGCACAAATTATTCTGTCATCCTTATTCACTGTTAAGTTTCAAATGCATAGCAAGTGATTGAAAAGACTATGGTCTGAGTCAGGCACACCCTAGTTCTTAAACTGACATCATTGCTCCTCAGTAATTTCAAGAGCTCCTTAACTACAAACTTTGCCAGTGCAATCTTTCCTGATCGTCTGATGCTGGTACAGAGTGTATTGATTGTGGATCCAAGTAAGATGAAGTCATTATCAGTTTCATTCTTCATCTCATAATGTTGCCTGTCAGTCTAGTGGCAGTGATTTTTTTTTCCTTCACATTGAGGTACAATGCATGTTGAAGCCTGTATTCTTTAATCTTCTGCAGTAAATGCTTCAAGTCTTTTTCACTTTGAACAAGCAAGGTTGTGTCATCTGTATAACAGAGGTTATTGATAAATCTTCCTCCAACCCTGATACCATGTTTTTCATAGAGCCCAGCCTCTTGAATTATTTGGTCAGAACACAAATTTAATAGATATGAAGAGAGGATACAACTCCGATACACACCTTTCTTAATTTCAAACCATGAAGTTAGTGTTCACTTGCTCTGTTCACACAACAAACAGCCTCTTTGTCTAGGTATCAATTTTACATCAACACAAGTAAGTGTTCTAGGATTCCTATAATTCTCAGTGTTAGCCTGTTATTCTCTTGGTAGAGAGGGTTAAAACAGGCTACTCCCTGGAGGCAAGGATTCTGAAGCTTCGTCTGACTTACTTTGGACATGTTGCAAGGAGGGACCATTCCTTGGAGAAGGATGTCATGCTTGGGAGGTTGGAGGGACAGCACAGGAGAGGAAGATCCTTTATGAGGTGGATTGATTTAGTGACTGGGGTAATCGGAGTAGGTGTGTCGTAGACAGTGAGATTGGTACAGGATAGAACAGGGTTTAGGGCTGTTGTACATAGGGTTGCTGTGAGTCACGGGTGACTTGACAGCACATAACAACATCTTTTGCTTGCAGTCAGGAACTGCATTTTACATCAGCAGTGGCATCTCTGATGTCATGGTCTCTTTTAAATTCAACTTGAACTTCTGGCAGTTCTTAGTCTTTGTACTCTTTTTGCTGGTTTTGAATGATCTTCAGAAGTATTTTGCTTGCATGTGATATTAATGATATTGTTTGGTAATTTCCATGTTCTGTTGTATCACCTTTTTTGGTGTTGGGAACAATTATGGTTCTCTTTCAGACAGTCAGCCTGACTGCTGTCCTCCAAGTTTCCACATCATTCAAAATCATAGACTAGTGAATCCTTCCAGGGCTGCTGTATCGGTTAGTTGAAACACGTCATTTGGTATCCCACTGATTCCTGGGGCCTTATTATTTGCCAACGTCTTCAGTGAAGTTTGAACTTCTTCCTTCATTAACATTGGCTCTTGATCATATCGTACTTTCTGAAATATTTTAATGTTTTTTAATTCTTTTTGATACAGTGATTCTGTATATTCCCTACATCTTGTTTTGATGTTTCCTGGGTCCTTCAAGATCATAATATCATCATATCCCTAAGGACTGTAACTTGAGGCTTTAATTTGTTTTTCAGTTCTTTCAGCTTGAGAAATGCCAAGTGAGTTGTTCCCTTTTTATTCTCCAGTTCTAGCTCCTTGCACATTCTGTAACAATAATTTGTTTTGTCTTCTTGAGCCCTTGGAAATCTTCTATTCAGATTTTTTACTTCAGCATCTATTTCCTTTGTTTTGACTTCTCATTGTTCTAGTGCAGGACCTTTCCTGACTTTTTTTTTTAAATTTTTTTAGTTTAATTTTTCTCCTTTCTTCTCTGTCTTTGCAATGATCTTTTGCTCTCTTCATGAATGAACTCATCTGATCTTTAAGCTTTGTTGTTCAGTGTCAGACCTATTCTTTTTTTTTGTTTTGTTTTGTTTTTTATTTTTTATT
>NW_006400061.1:808069-824003 GCF_000299155.1 Elephantulus edwardii
TTGAAGTCAGACCTATTCTTAAGATGATTTCATGCTCAAGTGGGATGGACTAAAGATCATGTTTTTGTTCTTGTGAACTTGTTTTAATTTTTTTCAGCTCAATTTGAACTTGCACATGAGTAAGCACTTGTCCTGATTTTAACTGCTGATAATGGGCTTCTCCACAATTCTTCTCACAGATATTTTCAATCTGATTTCTAGGCCGTCCATTAGGTGAGGTCCAAGTACAAAGTTGCCATTTACGCTTTTTTAATAAAGGCTTTTAAAAACTAATAGCACAGATCCTAGAAATTACACAGTTATCCAAAATACTATGTTTTCTTTGACAGTTTGAATTCATCACCAACTCCCAGGAAAAAAGATGGATAGTTTCCTCTGATACAAATTACAACCTTGGAAACCCAATGAAGGGTCAGGATGGATTGGGTCTGACTTGATGACAATAAGGATTTTTTTTTAATTACACCTACCTGTCTCAATATAAAGAAAACAAAAATCCAGTCTCCCGGATGCTTTCTGCTGGAGAAGGAGGGACAATCTCCTCCTGTACCTGTCAGATCCAATTTGATGGTACACACACACAAAATAATAAAATAAAAAAAAAAAACTTAAAAAATACAGAAAACAAAAATCCTTGCTACTTGACTGGTAGGCAACCTTATAATGGTTAGAGGAAGGACTGAGACTATCAACAACTTCATAGTACTTGAGTCCACAGTCAATACACTTGGTACCAGCAGTAAGGATAGCAGGTAACGTTTTGCACTGGAAGTCTGTAGTCAGGGAACTCTTCAAATTGTTGAGGAAGAGTGATATCAGTTTGAGCACTGTAGTACATCTAATTCAGGCCATGGTCTTATCAGTCATTTGCTATGCATCTGAAAGCTGGAGAGTGACCGAAGGATAACAGAAGAAGTGATGCTGGAGGAGAGTGCTGAAGATCCCAGGGACTGCCAAAAGAACAAACAGATATGTCCTGGAGAAGGTACAGCCAGAGTGCTCCTTTGAGGCAAAGATGATGAAGATGAAGCTTCATCTCACATACTTTGGGCATATTCCTAAGAGATTCTATTCCTTGGAGAGGGACATTATACTTAGGATGGTTGGAGGGCAAGAGAAGGATAGGAAAATCCTTTACCAGTGGGTTGACACAGTGGCTGCAGCATTGAGATAGAGTGTGTCAGAAAATGCAAAGATATCACAGGTTAGGACAGTGTTCAGATTGATTGTTCCTAGGGTACTCAGCTCAAGGGCATCTAATGACAATTTGGCTCTGAGGAGGTGGAGAAAAATTGAAAACTGATCAGAAATAACAGTAAACTTACAGATCTGGAGAAAGAAGTTGAAATTCAGGACCTGTCATTTCTTCAAATTGGGTGTCCCACAACAAGTATTGATTGGGATATTGTAGGAGTAAGAGTGAGCAAAAAGTCCTCCAGAAGTTTGAAACAACATTGAATTATGCAGACCTATGATGTTGTTTTATGGTAATCTGAGATTGCTAATGTCTTTTTCCATCACTGCTGTCGGTTTGTGGTACTGTAGTGGATTGCATGTTTTGATGCTGGAAGCTATGCCAGTAGTACTTAAAATTTTATCAGAAAGGCAGGTTTTAGAGGAGCTTCTCAAATAAGACTAAGAAGCAAGACTTAGCATCAATTCTTCTTTCTTCCTTATTCACTGTCCAGCTGTCTTATGTGTAGCAAGTGATTGAGAAGACTATGGCCTGGAACAGGTGCACCTTAGTCTTCAAACTGACATCATTGTTTTTCAGTATTTTGGAGAGGACCCTGGCAGTGGACTTGCCAGTACAATATGTCTCCTAGTTTCCTGCCTGCTGGTACCAAGGTGTTCATTGTTGATCCAAGCAAGACGAAATCATTGACAGCTTAATCTTTTCTCTATCAATCATGATGTTTACTTGTTGTCCTGTTGTGAGAACCTTTGTTTTCTTGATGTTGAGATGTAGTTCTTACATACATTGGCAGAAATCCTCAGGTGTGGAAATCTCAGACCATTACACCCCAAAACGCAAAATTAATATTTCTCACGAATCATGACCAAAGTTGATCTTACTGTGAGTAAAACACAACTTTTGACTCTATAAGCAGCCGTGAAATGTTTAATTTTGTACAGAAACATTAGAAGTCTCTCTTTTTTTAGTTTAAAAATTCAGTCTTTTAAATTATTTGCACCTTTGAGAATCGAGGGGGGAAAAAACATCCAACAGTAAATAAATTCTTGCCCACAAGGAATAAAAGTAGAGTAAGTGCTGCCATGTAGAAGTAGGGAAAGCGCCATCCATTCACTTAGATTACTGTTCAGAGTGCTTTAGGAACATGAAATGTAAAATTTACAGATATTTTAAATTAGCCAATTGCAAATATTTAAAATTTTTTTCCTTTGAAACCTTAGATACCAAGAGCCTTAAATCACAAATAATCCACTATAGCTATGGACAGCATAGTCATATTAATTTCAAAGTGAGAGCTTTGTTGGGCTGCCTCAATGCAAGAGAAAAGTAGTATTTATACTGAAGGGCATGGTTAAATTACCAGTATGCATCCAATAAGCTTTTTAAACTTTAATAACAAAACAAAACAAAAAACCAAAATTTTAAAAACAGCTATAACATACCCATGAATAATATCCTTTTTCATTGGTACTAATTTTTTTAAAAAAAATGCACATCCATGTATGGCTGCTTTGTTCACAATAGCAAAGAGTTGGAAACAACCCAAGTGCCCATCAGCCAACAAATGGTTAGAGAAGCTGTGGTATATTCAGGGAATGGAATATTATGCAGCATGAAAAAACAAAGAACTCATAAAATATTATACAAAATGGGTGACACTGGAGGACATTTGGCTGAGTGAAATATCTCAGTCACAAAAAAGACAAATACTAAAACAGGACTGACACGGGGGTTAGGAGAAAACTAAGAAAGGGGGATAAATAATGTACAGGGCATTGAAACAGATGAGGGAGAGAACTGTATAAAAGGAATATATGATTAGGTATTATTGGTATGACAAGAGTCCAGAATCAGAGTTGCATAGTAAAGTGGTCTGGGTTGGGGCGGACTGTGTAACAATGAAAAAACTTTTATTCCAAAGCAAAAAACAATCTGGGAAATGGGAGGGGCAAGGAAGAAAATGTGCAACAATGAAAGAATGGAAACCCAAGTTCTTTATAAACTTTCATTAAAATCTCATTTTTTTTTTTTAAAAGCAAGCCTGCACTGGAAATTTACAATGTGGCAGAATTTTGTAGAAGTCTTTTTTAAAGATTTACATTTAAAGTACTTTGATGAGAGGAGGAGGAGAAAGAAGAACCTGCCTATTTTACTTCTTAGACCAATGATGTATCCTTAAATAAGAAATATTCTTAGATGATCTCAAGTTGGGAAAATATAATGAAAATTAAATACGAAAAAGATTTTTTTTAATTAGGGAATTATGAAAAAAGCTTTGTCTTAAGGAGCAAATTTTTTTAAAAACTTACTTTTTTCCATTTTTTAAATTGTGATTTTAACAAATTTACAGAAAAGTTAAAGTTTTCATTCATTCATTATTTTACATTTTCTCCCTATCCCCCCAGTTTGCTTTTTTAATTCATTTGTTTGTTTTTAAATTAGTTTGCTCCCAATGTTCAAATACAAAGTGTTTCACACTATTCTTCATTCCTATTGTGTTTCATACTATCATTGCCATGCACTATATTTTATAAAATCAATCACAGTCAGACCTTATGAATCATTACCCAATCTTTTCAAGTTCCTGCTATATCCTTCCCATTTCCTTTACCCCCTTCCTTCACCCACCAAACTGTATAACCATGTGGTTTCGCCCCTATCCATCCTCACTTTTCTGCTCCCACCCCATTCCTCTTTGAGTCCCCATACATGTTTTACTAGTTATCCTTCCATTTTTACAATAATGGTCCTTACGCAGTATTTGACCTTATGAGATTGCATTAGTTCACTCAGTACAATGCTCTCCAATCTCTCCCAAGCTATTTAGTATTTTTTGAAATTGTTGCTCCTGAGTTCTCTGTAGTATTGGAAGTTTTACTATGTTTTTTTATGACCTGTTAGTTTTATTATTTTTGGACTGTATTTTCAATATCTATGCTATAAAAATTGATAATATTTTTTCTATTTTTAAGGGAGATTTTTAATGCTAGTAGATAATTTTCCTCTTTAAGGTGTTTTGTGTAAATGGGCATGTTGTTGTTAGGTGCCATTGAGTCGTAGACAACTCATAATGACCCTATGAAGGAAAGACCTGAGCACCGTTCATACATAGAGTTTCCGGAGGCAAGCCATTTCATAAGTGGATGCCACTCCTGCTTCCAGGCTTGCATAGGGGTTTTTAAATATTTTCTCCCTTGAAAAATTATAAATAATCATTGTAAGAATCATTATAAATATTATATCCTTCTTTATAAGTATACAATTTAACTTTTATTATTTTTTTCTGATAGTAAATTACAAATATTTGTCCTCCTTCTAGATTTACTAGGCATATATGGACCATAGAAACTGACACTGTGTGAGTGAGGAGAGGGATATGTTACCAAAATGACTGTCCATGTGCATTATTTCAGCAGATATTTATAAAATATCCCTGTCTTCAGCTGTAACAACAGAAACATTTTTTATAGGTGCAGCCTCTATCAGTATACTTAAGTGCTTAAAACTCTTTTCTGTTCAAACCTCTCAAAGCTGTCACCCATTAACAGCCCTTCTTGTATAACATGGTTTTGTCTGTGTGTATTAGAAGCTGATATTTTCCATAGTCACCAATTTTGTCACATTTTTTTTGTGTTAACTACAATGTTGTGGTAATTGGTATGTATGAAACTACATAAATAACTTTTTTAATGAATTTAGTAGTTGAGATTCGCTAACAGTGAGTAAGAAGGATTCTGCAAATAAATATGGGTAGAAAAGAAAAGAAGGATTCTGGAATGTTGTGATGTATCAGTAACTTTTTAAAGAATGAAGTAGTAGAGATTCAATAACAGTAAGTGCATAAGGATTCTGCTTGGACACAGATATTCTAGAGGAGGTCCGTGTGTGTGTATTACTATGAGTTACCGCAGTGGGTAACACCACCAAGTCTAGAAACATGCCACAAAATTTTCTCATAACTTAATTATTTTTTTAAAGAAACCAGAAGTCCAGGCTGGTTTCAGAAGGGGTCGTGGTACTGGAGATATTGTAGCTGATGTTAGATGGATCTTGGCTGAAAGCAGGGAATACCAGAGGAATGTCTATCTGTGTTTCATTGACTATGCAAAGGCCTTTGACTGTGTAGATCATAACAAACTGTGGCTGACTCTGAGAAGAATGGGAATCCCAGAACACTTGATCATTCTAATGCGAAACTTATACTTGGACCAGGAGGCAGTCGTCAGAACAGAGCAAGGGAACACTGCATGGTTCAAAATTGGGAAGGGAGTACGCCAGGGATGCATCCTATCTCCATACCTTTTCAACCTATATGCAGAACAGATTATCCGGGAGGCTGGGCTCTATGAGGAGAAACGTGGGGTCAGGATTGGTGGACGATTTATCAACAATCTGAGTTATGCGGGTGACACAACCCTGCTTGCTGAAACTGAGGAGGACCTGAAGTGCCTGCTGCAGAGTGTCAAGGACTGCAGCCTACAAGATTTATCAACAATCTGAGTTATGCGGGTGACACAACCCTGCTTGCTGAAACTGAGGAGGACCTGAAGTGCCTGCTGCAGAGTGTCAAGGACTGCAGCCTACAATATGGATTGAGGCTCAATGTCAAGAAGACAAAGATTCTCACCACTGGACCAATTGGCAGCATCAAGATGGATGGTGAAGAGATTGAGATTGTACACAGCTTTAGTTTGCTTGGCTCCATAGTCAACAGTTTTGGCACCAGCAGCCAGGAAATTAAAAGGCGCATTGCCATGGGAAAGTCTGCTGTTAGGGACCGATCCAAAGTGCTGAAGAGCAGTGTTGTCTCTCTGGAGACTAAGGTGCGTCTGATACAGGCCATGGTCTTCGCAATCACCTGTTATGCATCAGAGAGTTGGACAATGACCAAGGAGGATAGAAGGAGAATTGATGCCTTTGAGCTGTGGTGCTGGAGAAGAGTATTGAGAATACCATGGACTGCTAGGAAAACAAATAGATTTGTCCTGGAGAGGGTTAAACCAGGTGGCTCCTTGGAGGCAAGGATTCTGAGGCTCCGTCTAACATACTTTGGACATGTAGCGAGGAGAGACTGGTCCTTAGAGAGGGACATCATGCTTGGGAGGGTGGAGGGACGGTGCAGGAGAGGAAGGCCCTCTGTGAGGTGGATTGATTCAGTGACTGGGATAATTGGGATGGGAGTGTCAGAGACAGTGCGATTGGCACAGGGCAGAGCGGAGTTTAGGGCTGTTGTACATAGGGTCGCTATGAGTCGCAGGCGACTCGACGGCACATAACAACAACAACAACAACATCCCAAAACATGAAATATTTATAATTTATTTAAAATAAGAGTATTGTTGAACTTAACACTTTTAGAAATATTATAAAGTTCATGTAGGAATTCCTCAAAAATGAAACTCTTAAAGTCTTGGTTTGTTATGATCAGCAACTATCTTAATCTATAGTGTTTATTAATTAGAACTAATGAGAACTCAAGTCAATTTTGTAAAATAATTAAGAAAGTAAGAATTCTACAAGATTTAATACCACATTTTCATTAATTGAGTAACTAAAACCACTTTGATATTCTTCAGTTTTTCTGAATGTTTGGTGTTAAAGGTTTATTGTTCAAAACAGCTTTCCTAGCCATTGACTGACTTTGTCATGCAGATGAGTGAAAATATGACAGGATATGTTAGCCTGTCCATAAGGGGATTATATTCTCGCAACTGAATTGAGCAGATTCATCTGCTAATTTTGGGAACCTCAGCATCAGCAAAGAAGTGGAGCATGCAGAGTGCACCTCCTTCAAGGCCACAGATTTCTGCCCAATTCAGACTGGAACCTAAAGGAAAGCAGCAGCAGAACCAGAGACCCCATGTGAGCAGGCTTACCTTGAGATTGCTACCCCATGGAACCAAAGCTAGGAGCCTTGGCTCATATTTGTTGAAGGAGTAGGGATTGGTGGAATGAGGGAGGAGGTTGAGCTATAACTGGCAGAATTAACAAGTGATACTGTGATTCAAATCCTCCAGATGTTCCATGAGAGCAGGATGGGTGCAGTCCCTTTCTGTGCAATTTACTGCTTCAAGAAACCTGCTGGAAGGTCAGCTGTGGGTTGGTTCTGACTCAACAGCAAAACAACAACAAGAGCTTTGTAACACTGAACTGAAGCTGTGGTGAGGCTGAAAGCTATAATGCCTTTTGGAAGCTATCCTGAGTAATTGTATCTTGTTGTCAATCTGAATTATAGCCTTTTGACTTCCCCAATATGGTTCTGTGTGGTCTGTGACTATTGGAGCACATTTTGAACCTAGCAGAACGGTATGATTTGTATTGGGATGAATAGAAAGATGTAGGAATGTGGGGGACATGTCTGACTTCATAGGAATTGACTGTGTTGTGGCTGTTGTTGACAGGAACATTTTCTCTTTCTGGGGTTTGTAAAGGTCAGATATGGCCATCCTGTTTCCCTTGCTATTTTTGAAGAATGGCTTGTTTTATCATTTAATGAGTTGTTCTAGAACATATAATTGTGCTCATATGTAACCTGTGTGTGAACCCAGAAGCAGTTCTTCAAACAAAACAAGATGCTGCTGTATGATTTAAAATACGAAAGGGTACGTCAGCCTATATGCAGAACAGATTATCCGGGAGGCTGGCCTCTATGAGGAGAAATGTGGGGTCAAGATTGGTGGACGATTTATCAACAATCTGCGTTATGCGGATGACACAACCCTGCTTGCTGAAACTGAAGAGGACCTGAAGTGCCTGCTGCAGAGTGTCAAGGACTGCAGCCTACAATATGGATTGAGGCTCAATGTCAAGAAGACAAAGATTCTCACCACTGGACCAATTGGCAGCATCAAGATGGATGGTGAAGAGATTGAGATTGTACACAGCTTTAGTTTGCTTGGCTCCATAGTCAACAGTCTTGGCACCAGCAGCCAGGAAATCAAAAGGCGCATTGCCATGGGAAAGTCTGCTGTTAGGGACCTCTCCAAAGTACTGAAGAGCAGTGGTGTCTCTCTGGAGACTAAGGTGCGTCTGATACAGGCCATGGTCTTCGCAATCACCTGTTATGCATCAGAGAGTTGGACAATGACCAAGGAGGATAGAAGGAGAATTGATGCCTTTGAGCTGTGGTGCTGGAGAAGAGTATTGAGAATACCATGGACTGCTAGGAAAACAAACAGATTTGTCCTGGAAAGGGTTAAACCGGGTGGCTCCTTGGAGGCAAGGATTCTGAGGCTCCGTCTAACATACTTTGGACATGTTGTGAGGAGAGACCGGTCCTTGGAGAAGGACATCATGCTTGGGAGGGTGGAGGGACAGCGCAGGAGAGGAAGGCCCTGTATGAGGTGGATTGATTCAGTGACCGGGATAATTGGGAATGGGAGTGTCAGAGACGGTGCGATTGGCACAGGGCAGAGCGGAGTTTAGGGCTGTTGTACATAGGGTCGCTATGAGTCGTAGGCGACTCGACGGCACATAACAACAACAACAACACGTCGAGGTTGCATACATGTTTAGTCTGTATGCTGAGCAAATTTCAAGAATTTGAACTATATAAAGAATAATGTGATACCATGATTAGTTAAATATTCATCAACCACTTGCCATATATAACTTGCTCTCTAAAAGGGAAGAGAACTTGAATGACTGAAGCAGATCAAAGATTACAACCTTCAGTATAGAAGATTGTAATATAAAACAACATTATAACGTCAACATAGAGAAAACAGAAATCCTTATAACAGGACCAATAGGAGAAAAGATCGGAGTTGTCAAGGATTTTCTTTTACTTGGTTCCGTAATCAGCACTCATGGAGGCACCAGGACAAATTTGCTGTTAAGGGACTCTTTAACGGGCTGAAGAGCAATGATGGTAGTTTAGACTAAGGTCAGGCTCACCTAGGCCATGGTATTTTCACTTTTTTTCAAATACCTAAGAAAGTTGGACAATAAATAATTAAGACTGAAAAAGAATTGATGCCTTTGAATGTTGGTGCTGACTAAGAGGATTGACTATCCCAGGAAACTGCTGAAAGTACAAATCAATCAATCTTAGAGGTAGTGGAACTAGGGTGCTCCTTAGAGACAAGGACAGGAAAATATGTCTCATTTACTTTGTATTGTCAGGTGGGTCGACTCCTTGGAACAAAGCCTCAGGATCATCCAAACACAAAACACTCTTGTGAGATGCATTGGCACAGTGACTGCAATAATGAGCAATCTCTTCTCCTGAATGAAGAGATTCTTCTCCGAGATAATACAGTCTTGCAAACTCAGTGGACCGTCAACTATGAATTAATTCCAATTCAGTGACAATCGACTTGACTTTTGTAAAAGTAGTTTTTAAAACACTGTATTGGTGAAGAGTAATTGAAAAATAGACTTCCAAAAGAACAAACAAGTCAAGTTTAGTTTTGGATGAAGTGTATAACAAGGGTGCTTCTTAGAAGTGATAGTGAGGCTGCTTCTCACATTCTTTAAACATGTTAATGGGAGGGAGCAATACTTGGAAGGTGCCTTGGTCATCTAATGTTGCTGTAACAGAGATACAACAAGTGGATAGAAGTCCAAATTTAGGGTACTAACTCTTGGAGAAGGCCCCCTCTCTCTGTTAAAACAATTTCCTTCAGCATCTGTAGGCCTGGGGACTTCCATGAATTCTGGCCTTTCTCAGTGTTAGATTTTTGTCACACAGGGGCGTGGGTACAAAAAAATGCACTCCACTCCTGTTGATTATTTCTTGGTGGTACTGACGTCCCCCTCATGCCTTGCATATCCTATGGACTGCTAAAAGAACAAGTAAATATCTTGGGGAAAGAGCAGCAACAGTGCTCCTTGGAAGCAAAATGACAAGGCTTTTCTTTCAAACTTTGGACATGTAGCCAGGTAAGGCTCTTCCTTGGAAAGGGATATCATGCTTGGAAAGATCGAAGGTCAGTACAAAAGAGGAAGACACTGTTCTCTTCCCCCCCCCCCCCCCCCCCCCGAGATAGATTGACTTAGCAATGCCACCAAGATGATAAGAATGGCACAGGACAGGGCAAGGTTTTGGTTGGCTATTCATAGGGTTGCTATGAGTTGTCCTTGACAGCACCTAACAACAAAAAGAGAGAAAATACTCCAGAATATGTTGTAGGGTAATACCCTTTGTGTCTGATTAAGGTGTAATAGGATTAGGGAGTCTTACATTCCTCTCTTAATCCTACTACCACTATTTAGTTTAACCATTACAAGACTTTCGCATTATATCATTATATACAAGTATTTTAGGGGAACACAATTCAATCCATTTAAAAGGATATCATGTTTGGAAAGGTCAAGGATCAGAAAAGGAGAAGACTCTCATCAGTAATTGCAACATTGGGTCTAAACACAGCAAAGATTATATGACATACTATGGCATTGAACAAGGTTTAGATGGTTTGTAAAGTTACTGTGAGTCAACATTGACTAGATATCACCTATCAATAATAAGATCTGAATTTAACCTTTTGGAAAACTCTAAATCTCCCTATGATTAAACTGATTATTTTTGCATTTTTTATGGCCAATGTAATGCATTTTGAAGTTGCTATATAATCTTATTTTTTGGTAGTATTTAATGAAGGAATACTGGTGGCCTACTCAATAAGGAATAATATACTACTAATACACAGACAGGCACTTAGAACCCACCAGCTACTTCACTGGAGAAAGATTAATAGTCTCCACTGTATAATGTACGGCTTCTAAAAAATCCACTGAAGGGTCAGCTCTGAGTTGGTTCCAATTTTTTTTTTTATTTTATTTCATTATTTTTTTGTGTGTACCATCAAATCAGATCTGACTGGTACAGGAGGAAATTGTTCCTCCTTCTCCAGCAGAGCATCTGGTAGATTCAAACTGTGCGCCTCTGAGCTTGCAGTTGCAGCTTCTTGCCTCTAGGCCACCAGAGCTCACTGAGTTGGTTCCAATTTGATGGCACCTTACAACAACACCACCACCACCACTATTTAATGATGATCAAGCATTTCTAATGTTTGTGCTCTGTTGACCAAGTAATAAGAAGCTGTGCCAAAATCCCAAAGATAGACTGTTTGAATCCACTAGCTACTCTGGATAGACAGTCTCCTCCTACGTGATTTATTGCCTCTGAAAACCCACTGGAAGATCAACTATGGATCAGTTCCCGATCAACGGCACATAGAAGCAACAGTGTTTGAGTTAAAGTATGTTTTGTGTGAAAAATGTTTTTTAACCAAATATTTGCTTTTAATTAGATCTAAAATGGTAATTACTACTACATAAAATTGTTTTATCTTATCACTGTGTTATCTGTTTATTTTAAAGGTTATATAGTGAATTAAAAGAGGTTGTTGCAAAGCAATTGGAAGCCCTTCCCTTTGACACAGAGATGGAACATGATATATATACAGATGATGAAATAGTCAAGAATCTCCAAGAACAGTTGCAACTAGCCAATCAAGTAAGGGACATATTTTTAAATTATATCCTGAGTAAATAGAATTTTTTAATTGATATTTTAATGAAAGTTTATATAGAACTTGGATTTCCATTAATTCATTGTTGCACATTTTCCTCCCTGCCCACCCCTCTCCCCAAGTTGCTTTTCTCACTGTAAAGAAAAAAAAATCTTTTATTATTATGCAGCCCTTCTTCCAGTCTACTTTACTATGCAGCTCTTATTCTGGATTCCTGTGATGCAAATAATACCTAATCATATATTCCTTTTAAACAGTCCTCTTCCTAATTTGTTTCAATGCAGCATACATTATTTATCCCCTCTCTTCCTAGTTTCCCCCTAACCCCGATGTCAGTCCTATTTTATAACAGTGGCACCATGCAGCATTTGACCTTTTGTAACTGACACATTTCGCTCAGCATGATGTCCACCAGGGTCACCCACTTTGTATAATATTTAATGAGTTCCTTGTTTTTCAATGCAGCATAGTATCCATTGTGGGAATATGCCACAGCTTCTCTATCCATTCGTTTGTTGATGGGCACTTGGGTTGTCCCCAACTCTTTGCTATTATAAACAAAGCCACAATAAACATGGGTGTGCATTTATCTGCTTGGGTGACAGTTATTGTTTCTTTTGGGTATATTCCCAGTAGTGGAATTGCTGGGTCAAATGGTATTTCTATTTGCAACTTTTTGAGAAAGTGCAATACTGCCTTCCATAGTTGTTGCAACATTTTGTACTCCCACTAAGAGTGATAAGGCTTCCAGTTTCTCGACACCCTCCCCAAGATTTGTTGTTGGCTGCTCTTGAATTTTGCTATTCTTACTGGGGTGAGGTATCTCATAGTTGTTTTGATTTGCATCTCTCTTAGAGCTATGGATTTTGAACATTTCTTCATGTGTTTGTTGGCCATCTGCATGTCTTCTTTGGTGAAGTGTCTGTTCATATCCTGTCTCCATTTTTTCAATTGGGTTTACCTTTGTCTTGTGGTGGTCAAGTAGTCTATGAATTCTAGATATCAGTCGCTTATCAGATATGTCAATACCAAATATTTTTTCCCAACCTGTGGCTTCCCTTTTGACCCTGTTAGAGTTTTTGGATGTGCATAGAGATTTGATTCTTAGAAGGACATATTCATCTATTTTACCCTCTCCTGGTGATAGGTTTTTCAGGATGCTTGGGAGACTGTTTATGTTGTGGATTAGGACTTCTAGAGTTCTTCCAATGAAGTTTATAGTCCTTGGTTTTATTCCTAGATCCTTGATCTACTTTGAGCTGCTTTTTGTGTTTGGAGTGAGGTGTGGATCTTGCTTGAGTTTTCTGCAAATAATTTTCCAATTTTGCCAACAGCATTTGTTAAAAAGGCTGTTGTTTCCTCACTTGACTGATTTCATCTCCTTGTCAAAAATCAGTTGGCATAGGTAGATGGGCTGATTTCTGGATTCTCAATTCTGTTCCATTGATCTATGTGTCTTTTATTGTACCAGTACCACACTGTCTGGACCACCGTAGCAGTGTAGTAGGATTTGAAATCAGGGCGTGAGATGTCTCTTACCTTGTTTCTCTTTTTAAGGAGAGTTTCTCTTTTTAAGGGGTGTTTTGCTTATTATGGGCCTCTTTCCATTGGAGAAATGGAAGAATATACCTTGCTCTTGAATAGGAAGACTCAATATTGTGAAAATTACAATCCTATAAAAGACAGTTTGCACATTCAATGAAATCCCAACACAAATACTAATTCCATTCTTCAATGATATGGAAAAGGTAATCTCCAATTTTATTTGGATGTCTCCATTTGTTTCTTATAGTAATGTTTTGTAATTTTCTTTGATTAGATTCTTTGTATTTCTAGTTAGATATACTGCCAAGTATTTAATCTTGTCATTAGCTATTATGATGGGTATTTGTTTTTCTTAGCTCCAGTCCTGTATTCTCTTTGCCACTGGAGAGAAATTAATTTGTTTTTTGTATGTTGACCTTGTATCCTGCCACTTTGCTGAACTGGTTGACTATGTCTGATAGTTTTCTTGCTGAGTCTTTAGGGTTTTCTAAGTATCCTAGGATATCATTGGCGTATAAATATAATCTTACTTCCTCTTTGCCAGTTTGGATACCTCTTATTTCCTTCTCTCATCTTACTGCTATCACTAAGACTTCTAATGCAATATTAAATAGGAGAGGTGATAGTGGTCATTCTTACATAGTTCCTGTTCTCAAACGGAATGCCTTTAATCTCTCTCCATTGACAACAGTGTTGGCTCTTGAGTTTGCATATATACTTTTCACTATGTTGAGGAAATTTCCCTCTATTCCTATTTTGTTGAGTGTTTTAATCAGGAAAGAGTGTTAGATGGTGTCAGAGGACTTTTCTGTATTAATTCATAGGATCATGTGGTTCTTGTTCTTTGCTTTGTTACTGCTATGAATTATACTGATTGTTTTTCTTAGTTGAACCATCCTTGCATACCTGTTATGAATCCCACTGGTCATAGTGAATTACTTTTTGGATGTATCTATGGATTCTATTGACCAGGATTTTATTTAAGATTTTTGCATCTATGTTCATGAGAGATAGTGACACATAGTTTTCTATTTTGGTGGTGTCTTTACCTGGCTTTGGTATGAAGGATATGTTTGCTTCATAGAATGAGTCGGGGAGAATTCCATCTTTTTGTATTTTCTGAAATAGTTTTTGTAAAATTGGTAACAAGTCTCTGAATGTTTGATAAAATTCACTTTTAAAACCATCTGGTCCAGGGCTTTTTCTGGTTGAAAGTTGTTTTATTACCTTTTCAATTTCTTCTTTCGTAATGGGTCTGTTCAGTTATTCGTTTTTGGTCTGTGTCAGTTTAGGTAGGTTGTGAGTTTCTACGTATTTGCCCATTTCCTCTAGGTTTTCATATTTCTTTGAGTATAGTTTTTCATAATATTTCATTGTTAACTTTTAATTTTTGTTAGTTCTGTTGTGACGTTGCCTGTTTCATCTCTTCATTGGATTATTTGTGTCTTTTCTCTCTTTTCCTGTGTTAGTTTAGCTAGTGGTTTGTTGATTTTATTCACCTTTTTTTAATTTTTTGTATTCACCTTTTTAAAGAACCAACTCCTAGTTTTGTTGATGGTTTCAATTGTTTTTATGTTTTATTTCTTTCTACACTAATTTTTATAATTTCAGGTTTTCTTGCTGTTCTTTTTCAATTAGTTGAAGATGTTGGGTTAGGGGGTCAATGGCCATCTCTTTCTGTCTTTTGATGTCTTTGCCTGTTGCTATAATTGACCTCTGATTATTGCTTTGGCTGTTTCCTGGGGTTTTGCTAAGTTGTGTTTTCATTGTCATTTCTTTCAAGAAACTTTTTAATACATTTTTTATTTCTTCAGTACCCATTCACATTCAGGCAAGGTGTTGTTCATCTTCCAAATGTATGTTTCTCCCCCCCCTTATCCTCTTGTTATTAATTTCTAATTTTATAGCATTGAGATCTGAGAAGAGGCTTTATGTTATTTCTATGATTTTGAATTTATTGATGCTTGCCTTGTGACCTAAAATGTGATCTATTCTGGAGAACAACCCACGCACATTAGAAAAGAAGGTATACTGTGCTTTTTATTTTTTGGTGCTTTAGCCTATAGATATCTATGAGATCAAGTTGGTTTATTGTATGGTTTAATTCTTCATCATCTTTGTTGAGTTTCTTTCTGGTACTTCTATCTTAAGAGTAGGGTATTGAAGTCTCAAACTACGATAGTGGTGTTGTCTGTTTCCTTTTTCAGTTTTGTTAATGTTTGTATTATATATTTTTCAGCTCCATCATTTGGTGTATTGATATTTATTACTGTTAGGTCTTTTTATTGTATTGACACTTTAATCATTATGTAGTGATCTTCCTTGTCCTTTGTGATGCTTTTTACATTGAAATTTATTTTATCAAAGATTAATATCACTACTCCTGCTTTTTTCTGGTTGCCATATGCTTGGTTTATTTTTCCCAGCCTTTTTTTAAAAAAACCCTTATCTTCACTTTTCAGGTTTGTCTCTTATAGACAGAACATTGATAGATTTTGTTTTCTTGTCCAATTTGCTTTCTTAGCCAATTTCTTACCCAACTGAGTGTGGAAACTACAGAACAGTGTCGTTGATTTCACATGCAAGCAAGATTCTACTGAAGATTATCCAAAAACGATTATAACAGCACATCAGCAGAGAACTGCCGGAAGTCCAGGCTGGGTTTAGAAGGGGTCGTGGTACTAGGGATATTGTTGCTGATGTTAGATGGATCTTG
>NW_006400061.1:825033-848268 GCF_000299155.1 Elephantulus edwardii
CAGTGCGGTTGGCGCAGGATAGAGCAGGGTTTAGGGCTGTTGTGCATAGGGTCGCTATGAGTCGAAAACGACCCGACGGCACATAACAACAACAACAACAACAACATCCAATTTGCTACTCTTTTTCTCTTGAGTGGTGCATTTAAACCATTCACATTCAGTGTGATTATTGAGAGGCAAGGTTTTATTGCTATTATAGTTTTTAGGGTTTTTTTGGTGTTACTTCTAGTTACTTTGGTCCATCCTACACTCTGTGGCACCTCTGTAAGAAGGACATCTCTCGGTAAGAATAGCAAAAGTCAACAGAGCAGCCAACAACAAATCTTGGGGAGGGTGTCGAGAAACTGGAACTAGGAAGTGGATGCCTCTCCTGCTTCCAAACCTGTCTTAAAATTGGGCGTTCCACCAAACGCTGTCCACTGTGGGCAGCCATTACGGCGTTTGACCCCCAGTGGCACAAGGTTCAGCTTCACAACAAACCCAGATTACCTTAATATAGCAAATTGACAGAAGACTGCTGTACACCTTAGAAGAATGTTCCTCCAAAATGAAATAACAAACAGTAGCAAAAGCCATAACAATAGGCCCTCGGTTCCAACCAACATTTAAATATAAGGGTCCTCATAAAGTTTCCAGAGATATTTGGTTTAGGGAGTGGAAGCTGCTCCTTCTTCTAAACCTGAATCAATCTGGGAGCTCCACCAAGCACTGCCAGTTATGGTGTTTGACACACCTGTGGCACAGTTGTTCATCATTACAGCAACTCTAAGTTACTTCAGGAGAGCAAATAAACAACTGCTGTCCTACTTAATGTTCATCCAAAAATCACTTAACATTTGTGGCCCTTGGTCCATAACACCTTTTTAAATTCCAGCATGCCCAAATGCTGGTGGACTGTGAGCTAGAGACCCCCCAAGCCATGGATTCTCTCACGTAAGGAACATTCAGTGTTCTTTTGGCTTTATTTTCACCCCACGTGGAATCAGCCGATTGGACTTGCCAGATGACTTGGGAGTCTCTGGCTTATAGTCTACCAGCATTTGTACGTGCCAGAATTTAAAAAGGCGGTGGGTGGGGTCTGGCTACGTCTGCAAGCTGATGGTTATTGAGAATCAGTTTTATGCTGGCTGATGGATTCTCACGCCTTGCTGAGGTTCACATAAGGAACATTCAAGGTTATTTTGACTTTAATACTCTGTATACTAGTAGTATTTATTATATATTTGCTATGTTATTAGATTCCCTCAAGTCAAGTAAACCTAAGAACAAAAGGCCTAAATCCTGTCCTATCCTGTATCATCCTCATCATCTCTGACACACTTGAGCCCATTGCTGCAGTTAGCATATCTATCTCTCCGGTTAGTAGTCTTCTCTCATTCACTGACCCTCTCTGTCTGTCCCAGCATAAAGCCTCTTTCTAAGGAATAGCCTCTCCCAGCAAGATGCCTAAAGTATTTGAGATGAAACTTTGCCATCCTGGCCTCCAAGGAACATCTTGACTATACTTTTTCCAAGACCTGTCTGTTTGTAGTAATTACTACTTTTACAATCAGAAAAAAACATTGTGGGTAATTTTTCTCTAGTTATTTCTAAAGCTCGTGCTTTCTTGTAGAACTGGTTCCCAAGGATTCTGACACATGGTGACCCCATGTATATCAAGGTAGAACTGTTTTCCATAGAATTTTCAATAGCTAACTCTTTTTGGACATAGATTGTCACACCTTTTTACCCCAGGAATCTGTGAGTGAATTAAAAATTACAGCTTTTCAGTTAATGGGTAAATAAGTAACTATTTATACCACCCTGTGGAACAAAGAGAATTATTTAAATCTGTATCTCTGATTTAAAGCTTTTAATTTGTCTATGAAAGTCTATTAAAAAGAATTTAAGATACGTTTTTCCTTTTATGTTTATAAATTATTAAGGATGTAGTTATTATTATAAAAAGTTATAATTCCTCTTTATATATTTTTTCTATTTTTCTGCAAAGAAAAGTTCTAGAAAATAATATGATTCATTTGTAGTATGTAGTAACCAGTTATTAATGAGTTGTCAAATGTTTTGTTCTTATTTTAAAAATAGGAAAAAGCTCATGCAGTGGAACTATGGCAAACTGTTTCTCAGGAGTTGGATAGGCTGCAGAAACTTTATCAAGAATATATGACTGAGGCCCAGATTCATGTAGTTGAAAGTCAAAAGCAAAAGGTATGCGTGATTTTTTTGTTGTTTATTTTTTTTTTTTAAATCTATAAAACCCACTCAGATATAGCTGACCCTCCAGTAGGTTTTCAGAGGCTTTAAATTGCATGGAAGGAGGTTTCCTAGCTTTCTCTCATAGATAATGCTGGAAGATTCAAGCTGTCAGAAAGGTGCAACATTTGAGTTACCAGGTCAATTCCATACCAACTAGCCTTAAATATATGTAAGAAATTATATTCTGAAGAACTCAGTTTTGGAAAGGAATGTCAGAATGTCTCTCTTTCATGTTATCTATCTCAACATTAAATAGACCTTTGATGGTTAGGAGGAGCCGTGGAGGTGTGATATGTAACATATCAGATGCTTAGCTGTTAGATGAGCAGTTCAAATTCACAAACCACTCTCTGGAATAAAGATTGGCAGTCTTCAGCCTTGAAAACCCTATGGAAGGTCACTTTAAGTCAGAAGTGACTTGATGGCAGTGATTTGGTCTGTTGATGACTAGAAGTCTCTTGAGAGGTATTAGTGCCTAGAGCTCTGGTGGTATTTTCTTGAGGGAGTTGTGCTGCTAACCCAATGGCCATGCCTCTCAGATGGTTTGAATCCACTGGTTCCTCCCTGGTAGAAAGATGTGCATTCTCTTTCTGTGTAACCTTTGAAAACCTACCTGCAGGTCAGTCAGCTTTGAGTCAGTTTCTAATCAATGGCAATAAAAGGAAGAGTCTACATTGATTTCTAGAATATGAAAGCTGTATTTAGTTCTGGGAAACAACTGTGTGTATTAATGAAGATTATTGTTTACAAAACTTTTATATGCTTATTTTTTGACCTGACTGCAAAAGTTATATTTTAGGTCAATGAGAGAATCTATTCACATATAATGACAATGCTATGTAAAATGAAAATGTTGGCACGTTAAAATAGATACCATAAACTGTCCTATGGGAGAAAGAGGAGGTAACCTCTTCCCATAAAAATGTAATGCAGTTGAAAAATGGAGCAGTAACGCTACTTCCTAGAGGTAGAAGTACATTGAAGACTCCTTAAGTCTAGGCTTTCGGTTTGTGTACTAACTTTTCTGTTTATAGCTGAGTTGCTGTCTACTTTCCTATAAATATGACCTTTTCTACAATAAAATGTTAAAAACTGTTACAAAATAGATACCAAAATTTTCTGGCATAATCAGAATAAAATTTTGCAGTAAGAATGAATGTGAATAGTTATTAAGGACTTTTTGTTATCCAAAGTTAGAATTCTCTTTTCTTTTAATTCTTTCTAATAAATAGAATGTAAGTAGAGAGCTTTGGTGGCCTAGTGCGTGAGGAGTTGTGTTGCCAATGCAGAGGTGGGCTGTTCTAATCTGCCAGTTAGCCCAGGAAAGAAAGATGCAGTCTCTTCTTATGTCATTTACAGCCTCGGAAAATCCACTTCAGATCAGCCATGAGTCAGTTCTGACTCAAAAGCAGTGAGTTTGTAGTAGCTGTCTTTTTTTTTTGTTGTACATCTCCATGTCTAAGCACTCAGTGTTTGTGTCTCACAAATCCATCCATTCCATTAGAAAATGTTTTTTTGGTGTGTGGTTTTGTTTTGTTTTTTTAAAATTATTCCATTCATTCTTTTTGTGCAACAAGTGATATGTTATCATGGGAGAAGGATGGGATTAATTGCCTCTGAAAACTCACTGAAGGGTCAGCTATGGGTAGGTTCCGACTCTACAGTATGTAACATAACACATACAATATGTAATAATTCCAATTTTACTTTTTTTTTCTGTGACTGTTGAAAAGGCTTATGTCTCTCTTCAGTTCTTCAAATTCTACAGTTCTCCTTTTCAAATACTATGGGTATTTCTAATACTACAAATCTACTTAGGAATTTTAATCTAAAAATATAAGAATATTTATATTAATATCTGCATTTTATAAAAATAGTAGTAAATATCATAGATTGGAAATAATCCATCTCTGATCTGTTCTTTCAGATTTTTTTTCCCACTGAAATCATAAACCATTTTTAGTATAAGTAGGTTCTTTAAGGTTTGTTTTTTTAGGTTTGGTTTTGTGTTTTCACTTGAGAAAGATCATTAGCTTGCTCTGCAGCCAAGAAGTAGGGGTTTTTTGTTGTTTATCTTTTTGTATAAGACTTTACATTTTTCCTCATTTCCTAGGCTATCTATTGTCTTTAATTCTGCTTGCTTGCTTTAGTATCACCTGCACAAATACAGTTTAAAGGACCAAAGCAACTAATCAAAAAATAGAAAACATGGAACACTCAAGCCATGATAATTTTTTTAAAAGGGGTGAGGCATAATAAATTATGCCATAATTTGTATTACAGGAGGTCTTGTGATCTAGTGTCAAGAAGCAGTGTTGCAATCCTGAAGGCACATGGTTTAAATCCATCCATTGCTCCATGCAAGAAAATGGGCAGTCCCATCCTGTGCGATTAACTACCTCTGAAAACCCACAGGAGGGTCAGCTATGGGTTGGTTCCAGCTCTATGGTATACAACAACAGTTTGTTTTATAGATCTTGAGTAGAGTTATGTGCAGTTTTCCATTCTTGGACACAGTCTCTCTGGCTTATCTGCTTCCTGATGAGTTTCAAATAAAATATAAATCCCTCCCTCACTCATTGCTGTCAAGTCAGAAGTGACTTATAGCTGAGCCTCCAGCATGTTTTTAGAGACAGAATATAGTATGAGTGGAGACTGCCTTTCTTTTCCCAGGGTACCAGTGGTGGATTCAAACCCCTTGAGGCTCCACCTTTGGGTTAGCACCACAACGCCTTACAGAGTAAACCACGAGCTAACATATTTAAAATATATGCTTAAAAACATAAATGTTGTTTTCATCAGATGCCATCAACTCATAACCCTGTTCTATCCTGTGCCATGCTTATACTTTCTGACACACAAGAACCCATTGCAGCAGTCACTGTGTCAATCTACCTGGTTGAGGGTCTTTCTCTCCTTCGCCAACCCCCCACCCTTCCTAGCAACATGTCCTTTTCCC
This sequence comes from Elephantulus edwardii, assembly GCF_000299155.1. Lineage (NCBI taxonomy): Eukaryota > Metazoa > Chordata > Mammalia > Macroscelidea > Macroscelididae > Elephantulus > Elephantulus edwardii. The sequence continues at coordinate 830,246 of NW_006400061.1, forward strand.
AAGATAAACTATAAATAGCTACAGTAATTTCATCATTGCCACTTTTTTTTAATCTTAGAGAGTTTTTAACTTATTTCTTCAACTACTTTCCACAGTAGCAATCAGGAACAGTGGATGTTGTCTAGATTTAGCCCTAGTGATTGATTTTAGTTAAATTTTAAATAGGGATTGTAAATAAAATGCTATTTACTCTATTTTCTTACTTTCCTCATTTAGGATCAGTTGACTAATTTTCAACGACTAACCAAGCAACTTCATGTTACAAATGAGAATATAGAAATGGTAAGTAAAAACATTCACTTAATATATTCTTTTATTTGCTCTAGAACACATTACTATTAATAAAATATCATATTTATTTGTATTAGTGCAAACCAACAAAGCCAGCATCCAAACCTATTGTTGTGGAGTCAGTGCCAACTCATAACAGCCATATAGAATAGAGGAGAGTTGCCGTATTTGGTTTCCAAAGACCTATGAACAAACGATCTGAACCCATAGCATCTTTTTTTGTTTTTGTTTTATTAATTTTAGTGAACATTTACAGAGATTTTGGATTTCCATGCATTCATTGTTGCACTTTTCTCCCTGCCCACCCCTTCCCCCCCAGTTAGCTCCTCTCTTTGAAAAGTTAAAAAAAAAATTCCTTCATTGGTATACAATCCCCGTAGCATCTTAATGGAAGCAAATAGCCCTGTCTTTTTCTTTTGAGAGGCTGATGGATTAGAACTCTCAGCCTTTTGGCAAGCAGTACTGTGCTTTAACTGCTGTGTAACCAGCAAGCCTGTAAGAAATAATGAAATATTGCATGACATTAGGACAGGCACGACTTTTTCTCTTTATCTCTTTTTCTTTCGCATTTAGAACCATGTCATGGTTTATAGTTTGGTTTTGGGGTTTTTTTTTTTTAGCATCTAAAAAGAAATTTCTATTTGAAATATATTCTAATCTGAAAATAGAATCCTTGAAAGATCTGTTGAGAGTAATCTTAAGGCTATGAGCCTCTCAAAAGTAGAGCTCATACTTTATTCTTTGTGTTTCATCTAGTGTATTGCTACTCATATAATAAGAATAGTGTGATGTATAGGATTAGAGGGGAATTTTTTTCAATATAGAAAAAGTATATATACAAACCAGAGAGCTATCATTATTCTCAATGGAGAGAGATTCAAAATATTTTCCTTGAGAATAGAAACTAGACAAGGATGCTCACTACCACGTCTCCTAGTCAATATTTTATTGGAAGTCTTAGTGATAGTAATAAGGCAAGAGAAGGAAATAAGAGGTATCCAAACTGGCAAAGAGGAGGTAAAACTATCTTTTTATGCAGGTGATATGATAGTATACTAGAAAACCCTAAAAACTCAGCAAGAAAACTACTAGACATAGTTATCCAATTCAGTAAAGTGATAGCAGATAAGATCAACATATAAACATCAATTGGATTTCTCTACTGTGACAAAGAGAATACAGAGCTGGAGCTAAGAAAAACAATTCCCTTCACAATAGCTAATCAAAAGATTAAGTACTTAGGAGTAAACTTAACCAGAAGAACAAAGGATCTATTCAAAGAAAATTACAAAACAAGACTACAAGAAACAAAAAGAAACCTGGAGAAGTGCAAGAATATCCCTTGCTCATGGATAGGAGGACTTAATATTGTGAAAATGACAATACAACCAAAGGCATTTTACACGTTCAATGCAATCCAAATACAAATACGAATTCCATTCTTCAGTGAGATGGAAAAGACAATCTCCAGTTTCATTTGGAATGGAAAGAAGCACAGAATAAGCAAAGCACTCCTTAAAAAGAGAAACAAGGTAGGAGGCATCTTACTCTCTGATTTCAAATCCTATTACACTGCCCTGATGGTCAAGATAGCATGGTACTGGTACAATGACAGACACATAGATCAATGGAATAGATTTGAGAATCCAGATCAGCCCATCTACCTGTGACCAACTGATTTTTGACAAGGAGATGAAATCAGTTAAGTGGGGAAACGACAGCCTTTTTTAACAAATGGTGATGGCAAAATTGGAAAACTATCTGCAGAAAACTCAAGCAAGATCCACACCTCACTCCATATACAAAAACCAACTCAGTGGATCATGGACCTAGGACTAAAACCAAGGACTATAAGCTTCATTTAAAAAAAGCTTGAAAGAACACTAGAAGTCCTAATCCACAGCATAAACAATCTTCCAAACATCCTGAAAAAATCTATAACCAGGAAAGGATAAAATAGATGACTGGGACCTTCTAAGAATCAAATCCCCATGCACATCCAAAAACTTTTCCAACAGAGTCAAAAGGGAAGCCACAGGTTGCGAAAAAATATTTGGTAATGACATGTCAGACAAGGGATTTATATCTAGAATTTTTAAAACACTTGTGCACCACAAGAAGATAGACGTAAATAACCAAATTGAAAAATGGGCACCGAATATGAACAGACACTTCACCAAAGAAGACATTCAGATGGCCAGCAAACACATGAAGAAATGTTCAAAATCCCTAGTTCTACGAGAGATGCAAATATGAGATATCGTCTCACCACAGTAAGAATAGCAAAATTTAACAAAACAGCGAATATCAAATGTTGGTGAGGTTGTGAAGAAACTGGAACCCTTATTCACTGTTTGTGGGGAGTGTAAAATGCAACTATGGAAGGCTGTATGGCACTTTCTCAAAAAGTTGCAAATAGAAATACCATTTGACCCAGCAGTTCCACTACTGAGAGTATACCCTAAAGAAACCAAAACTGCCACCTGAGCAGATATATGTACATCTATGTTTATTGTGGCTTTGTTCACAGTAGCAAAGATTTGGAAACAACTCAAGTGCCAGATGAATGGATAGAGAAGCTGTGGTATATTTGCACAATGGTATACTGTGCTGCACTGAAAAACAAGGAACTCATGCAATATTACATAGAATGGATGACTCTAGAGGACATTATGCTGAGTGAAATATCTCAGTCACAAAAGGACAAACACTGTTGTAAAACAGGACCAACATTGGGGGTGAGGGAAGACTGAGAAAGAGGGGATAAATAATATATACTGTATTGAAACAGATGAGGGAGAGAACTGTTTAAAAGAGATATATGATTAGGTATTATTGTCATGACAGGAGTCCCAAGTGAAGGCTGCAGAGTGGAATGGACTTGGGGGGAGGGATTGTATAACAATGAAATAATGTTTTTATTATTTTTCAAAGAGAGGAGTGAATGCGGGGGAGGGGTGGACGGGGAGAAAAAGGTGACAGTGAATGAATAGAAACCCTAAGTCTGTAAACTTTAATTAAATGAATTAAAAAGAAAAGAATGATTGTTGCATAGTTCAAAAAACTGAAAATAATATGTCATATCATATGAGAATTACATGAAAATCAAATTTCAGTAATTAGAAAGGTATAGTGAAATACTTGGTCATGCAATAAAACTCTACTTAAAGTTAAATCATTATTAATAATATACAGCTTGGTACTATGTTCACCATGAAAGCTTAGAAAATAGAGGCAATCCTTTCTTTGTCAGTACATTCAAAATATTATTGATATATGCTGTATGAGAAACTCTGATAGAAACTCAGATAAGAAAGGAAACTTACAAGGATGTATTTACATGTTATTAAACTAAATGTGGAAGAATAAAAGAATAGTGTGATGTTTATTTAACAATTAACTTAAATCTTTAAAAATATTGAGAAACTAGAACCATTGTTTGTGGTTTGTTATTTTCTTTTTTTTTTCTTTTTTTTTTGCTGACCATCTGCACTAACTTTGATTTCCCTGTAATTTCTTGTAAAGTAAATACAATTTATTCTCCCAGTTCTACTAAATTTGTTTCTCTACCTTCTTAGAATTTTATTTTTACCTTATTGTTGAGTAATAGTATTATGACATCCTAGATAATTCCTCTCCTGTCTTCATTGTTGCTCAGTTAGGAAGTACTTCTTACTAGTTCCTAATGAAAATGTCTTTCTTTAAGGGTGGAATTATGCCATCACAGGTAAATTATTTAATATTATTTTTCTCTGTGTGTACCACTTCATTTACCACTTCTATTTAGCATTATTATCTAGAACAGAGTAGGGTCATTAATGCTTCACTTATAGCTATCTGCATAGGTATCCAAACAGAATAGATCAGGTGTTTATAGAAAGCTTAGACAAAAGAATGCAGCTGCAGGCAGTTTAATGTCATGCAGGTGTTTATCAGAAATGCAAGGGAAGTCTGATCATGACTTTCGTTTTGCTTTTCTTGTGATTGTGGTAGATCTTTCTAGTTAATCTTTTTAAAGATACAGTTTTTGTGTTGATATTAATATTTTTCCTTTTTTTTTCTTTTGGCAGACCAACCAGCATTTTGTGAAAACAGTAACTGAACAAAATGTGGAACTTGAGCAACTACGAAAAAAGCTTAGGTACTTTTAAAAAAAATTATTATTCTATTATAAATTAGTTTTCTTCTAGGAGACTATTGATAGTGTAATTTTTCCTATCACCAATTTTTCCTACCTCTCAGTAAATATGTGTCAGTATGTGTGATTTCTCAGGATGTTTTTTTTTTATGATTCATAGTGACCGTGAACAACAAACCTGAATCAGGTCCTATCCTGTCCCATCATCATCTTTGATACATTTGAGTCCATTTCTCCAGTCATCATGTCAGTCCATCTCGTTGGCGGTTTTTCTTTCTTTCCCTGACTCTCCACCTTTCCAAGTATGATATCCCTTTACAAGGAATAGCCTATGCAAGCAACATGTCCAAAGTAAGAGAGGTAAAGCCTTGCCATCCTTGCCTCAATGGGGCACTCTGGCTGCACCATTTCCAAGACATAGCTGTTTGTTCTTTTGGAAGTCTGCAACAGTACTGTTCTCTAGTACACCTCAAAGGCAACAATTCTTCTGTCATCCTTATTCATAGTCCAACTCTCTCAGATACATAGTGAGTGATTGAACAGACCATGGCCTGAATCAGGTGCACCTTGGTCTTAAAAACTCCTATGATTGCTACTTAATATTTTGAAAAAGTCCCTGACAGCAGACTTACCCAAAGTAGTATATCTTCTGATCTGAATGTTAGTATTGAGGGTGTTGATTGTGTATCCAAGTAAGATGAAGTTATTGATAGTTTCATGATGTTGCTTATTGGCCCAGTGGTAAGGACTTTTGTTTTCTAGATGTTGAGATGCATTCTATATTGAATTGTGTGGTCTTTGATCTTCTGCAACAGGAGTTTCAGATTCTCTTCATTTTTAGCAAGTGAGATTATGCCATCACGTAATGTAGGCTGTTGATGAATTTTCCTCTGATCCTGATGCCACATTCTTCGTAGAGTTCAGCTCCTTAAGTTATTTGTTCAGCATACAGATTGAATAGGCAGGGAGAAAGAATGCAACCTTGACACACTCTCTTCCTGATTTTAAACCATGCCACATTCCCTTGCTCCATTTGGACAACAGCTTCTTGGTCTAGGTATAGATTTCATACGAGCATAATTAGGTGTTCTTGGATTCCCATTCTTCATATTGTCGGCCGGCCGTAGTTTGTTGCGATCCACATGGTCAAATGTCAAATGCCTTTGCATAGTCAGTAAGTCTTCTGTTATTTTCTGCTTTCAACCAGGATCCATCTAACATCAGCCATGATAACCCTGATGTCACAGCCTCTTCTAAATCAAGCTTGAATTTCTGGCAGTTCCCTGTTAATGTACTGTTCCAGCTGTTCTTGGATAATCTTCAGCAATATTTTGCTTGCTTGTTATATTAATTATATTATTCAATAATTTCCACATTGTGTTGGATCACATTTCTTGGGAAAGAGAACAAATATGAATCTATTCCAGCTGTCCTCCAAATTTCCTGACATAGACTGGCAAACACATCTAGGGTTACTTATATCTGTTAGTTGAAACTTGTCAATTTGTATCCAGTTGATTCCTGGAGCCTTATTTTTTGCCAGTGTCTTTAATGTAGCTTGAACTTTCTTGTTTGTTACCATATGGTTCTGTGTAGTTAATTCTTTTTGGTACAATGACTTTGTGTATTCCTTCCATCTTCTTTAAATGTTTCCTGAATCATTCAAATTTGTGCCCCTTGCATTCTTAGGTATTGCAGCTTCAGGCTTGAATTTGTTTCTTTCTTTTTTCTTTTAGCATCAAAAAGAGATAGTTCTTCCTTTTTTATTTTTTAACTCCAGCTTTTTGTACATTTTATTATAGTACTTTTCTTTGTCTTTCCAAGCTGCCCTTTATTCTGACATCCATTTTGGTATTTGCTTTCTCCCCTGTATTTGCTTGCTTTCTTCATGGTATCTTTGATGGCATTCCACAGCTTATCTGGTCTTTAATCTTTAATGTTCAGTGCGTCAGACCTGTTCTTGAGATAACTTTTAAATTCAGGTGAGATAGGCTCAAGGTTCTATTTTGGCCCTGTTGTTTTCATTTTCTTCAGGTTCGTTGAACTTGTTCATGAGTAACTGGTGGTATGTTGCATAGTCAGCCCCCTGCCTGCTTTTGACAGTATATACTGAACTTTTCCAGCTATTGCATTCATAATCAAAAAAGGCTATTTCAAGGTCCATTCTAAAGTACGGTGCTGTGAGCTGCAGGATACCATTTACACACATAGAAGGAAGATCTGTTGATACAACCATTATTCAAATATATGCACCAACAACTAAAGCAAAAGATGAGGAAATTAAGGATTTCTAATAATCAACACCCTTGATACCAGCAGTCACAAAATGAGCAGATGCAATGTATGGTGGTGGCCAAGTCTGACTTCTACTTGCTTTATAAGGATGACCTTTCCCTATCAGTAATATCCATAGCTGCTCCTTGGAGGCAAGGATTCTGAAGCTTTGGCTGACAAACTCTTGGCATGTTGCAAGGAAGGACCAGTCCTTGGAGAGAGATGTCATGTTTGTGATGGTGGAGGGACAAAGAGAGGAAGACCCTCGATGAGATGGATTGATTCAATGACTGGGGTAATGGGGGTAGGTGTGTCAGAGATAATAAGATTGACACAGAATAGAGCAAGATTTAGGGCTGTTGTACACAGGGTCACTATGAGTCATGGGAGATTCGATGGCACATAACAACAACAATATCCATAGGATAAATCAAATAGCTCCCTGGTCTGAATTGCCACTGCACATGCTCCTGCACCTATTTCTACCAATCATTGGGCCCAATGTTTGTTGCAACTTGACTCAAAGACTTTACTCACAGTTGCAGGGTTTATTAGGGAATTAGGTTAGGGAATATAGGAGGCAAAGAATATGATACAAAGCAAGTCCAGGTTTAGTGCCATATCTAATTAATAAGGCACAATTCTTCGATTAATGAGAGTCCAGATTCACTTCAGCAGCACAAATGCAAGGAGCCTCTGGTTTCTTCAGTCATCCAGCAGACAGAGCACTTACAAGTTAGCTATTCCTTAATCATGCAGCAAGCCAAACCTTTAACTTTGGTTCCATCTCTAAGGTTCTAGCAGTGCCACAGTCTTGTCATAGTCTCTTCAAAACAAAACCTTTAACTTTGGCTTTATCTCCAGGGTTCCAGTAGTGCTATAGTCCCTTCATCCTCCTTTCACCACTGTCTCTCACAATGTCTTCATCGTCCCTCTCCCACTGTTTCTCACAGAGTGGAAAGTGTTCTCGTACGTTTGCCCATAGCTGTTGATGATTTCTAAGATGTTATATCTGCAGTTAAGGTAGCTGGAGACCATTCCCTTCAATGGGGGCTAACACAATGGCTAGAAAAGTCAAATTTCAATGGTTCTGATATCTCACGTCCACACATACACAAAGAAGTCCTGTTAATACAACTACTATTCAAATATGCACCAACACCTAAGACAAAAGATGAGAAAAACTGAGAATTTATTTCTAGCAATCAGCTGGTACCCTTTGACCAGTAGCCAAGAAATCAGGAGACATTGCATTGGGTAGGTCTGCTCTCAGGGACCTCTAAATTGCTGAAGAGCAATGATGTCAGTTTCAAGAAAAAGGGACACCTGATTCAGGCCATAATCATCTTAATCACCTGCTGTGCATCAGAGACCTGAACAGTGAGTGAATAAGGATTACAGAAGAATTGATGCCTTTGAATTTTGGTTTTGGAGAAGAGTTTTGAATATCCCATAGACTACCAAAAGAACAAACAGATGTATCTTAGAGAAGGTGCAGCCAGTGTGCTCCTTGGAGGCAAGGGTTGTGAAGATTTGTCTTTCATACTTTGAGCATGTAGCTAGGCAAGGCTATTCCTTGGAAAGAGACATCATCATACCTGGAAAGCTGGAGGATCAGCGAACAAGAGGAAGACCCCCAATGAGATGGATTGACACAGTAACTTCAGCAGTGGACTCAAGAATATCAGATATAAAGGAGATGGCACAGGATAGGACAAGTTTCAGATCGGCTGCTCATAGAGTTAAGAGTTGGACTTGACTTCACAGCACAAACAACAAACAATCAACTTTTGTAGTATCAAGTTGATTGAACATGTCTTTAAGATTCATTAGTGATTATTGATAACTGGAATGCAACCATTGGAAATGAAGGAAGACTGGTAGGTGGAAATGATGGACTTCACAGAAATGACATTGGAGATAAGTGAGTTGTGTACAATCAATTTTTTTTAGAAATTTTTTTTAGAAAACATAGATCACAAATATATAGGCTTCACCTGATGGACTAACAAGAATCTAAATAACTATATCTGTATACAAATAAGACCTGTTTATATGATTATGATTTAAATTTCTTCCTCAAACACTAAAGCCAAAGGTGAAGAAATAGAAGACTTTCACCAACTTCTGAAGTGTGAAACTGATTTAACATGCAGTCAGGATGTGTTAATAATAACTGCTGATTGGAATACAAGAGTTGTAAACAAGTAATTGAGGTCACATGACAGATTTTTGTACCAGCGGTAAACTTCATTGCAACTACCTTTTATGAATTACAAAAAGTTACTATACACATGGGCCTTGCCAGATGGACTGCGTAGTGTGTAAAAAGCAAGGGGTGCATAGGGACAGCCATATCTGAGTTTTACCAACTTCACAGGGAAACTACCCCTGTCAACAGCATCAGAAATACAAAACAAATTCCTATGAGGTCAGACATGTTCCCATCCTCCCGTACATCTATCTACTCATTTCAACACCAATCGTACTGCTTTACTGATGCCAGAATCTAATGTGATAGCTCACAGACCACACAGTATCATATTGGGGAGGTCACAAATCTATAACTCAGATTAGCAGCAGAATACAGTCTGGTCAGCTTTTGAAATATGCTCGCCAAGTGCCTCAGCCTTGATCCTCATGGCTTTAGATCAGTGTTAACAAAGTTCTCATTCCTGCCCTGACTCTACCCTCTACCCTCTACCCTCCCCCGCTGTCCAGCAAACTTGGCTGAAGGCTCTTAGCTCTGATTCTGTCCATGAGGGATAGCGTGTTCACCGTCACCTCCATCTCATGTTAGCCCTCTGGTTCTCTGCTTCAGCCATGGCTGCTGCTGCCATAGGTCGAGCTGGTGCAAGGTTTTCTGGGCCTGAGCAACATGCTCCATTATCTTGCTTCTTTGCTGGTGAAGAAGATCTTCCAATTCTTCTGCTGGATCCACTCAATTTGATGGGGAGACTAGCCATTCCCCTTGTGGATTGGTGAGACTAGCCAATCCCCTTGTGAATTGGTAAGACTAGCCAATCCTTTTGTCAATAGGCTAACATGCCCTATTCACATATTCCCACGATCCATATGGCAAAGTAAAATTCAGTGGCTAGGAAAGCCATTTTGAACAATAAACTCCACACGGAATAAAAATTACTACATCTGTGGAAAGAGATGATGGAGAAGCTCAATATTAGCCTTTAGAACAAGTCTCGGGGCTTGTAAAAACAGGTCATCAACTGTTCTTATCCAAGTTCAAGATGAAGATGAAGAAGATTAAGACAAATTCATACGAACTAAATTATGATCTTTAGTACTTCCTACCTGAATGGAAAAAAAAAACAACTCAAGCATAGATTTAATGTATTGAACATTAATAACAGAAGATGAGAAAAGTTGTAGTATGACATTAAGGCCATCATACATAGGACACAGAAGGTCATTAAAAAACATGAAGTGAAACAAGACAAAAATGGATGTCAAACGAGACTCTACAACTTACTCTACAACACAGAGATGCTAAAGCAGAAGGTAGCCTTCAGTAGGGATTATACCTTAAAATTAAGAAAATAAAAATCCTCTCAGCTAGACCAATAGCATCATCATAATTAGAAAATTCGAGTGGAATTGTTAAGGATTTGATTTTTCTTGGATCCACAATCAATACACATGATAATAACCATCAAGAAATCAAACAACATATATTAGGAAAATTGGCTGCCAAAAATCCTCTTAAAGTGTAAAGAGCAGTGATGTCACCTTAAAGATTAAATGCACCTGACTCAATCCATGGTATTTTCAAATGCTTTATATACATGTGTAAGTGGAAGCCTAAATGAGAAGAATTTATGCATCTGAGTTGTAGTGATAGCAAAGAACATCAAATATACAATAAGCAAATATGTCTTCAAAGAAGTACACAGGGTTCCTTGAAAGCAAAGATGGTGAGACTTTGCCTCACAACCTTTTGACATGTTATTAGGAGGGGCCAGTCCCAGGAAAAGGACATTATGGTTAGAGGGTCAGTGAGAAATATACCCTTATTTAGATGGAGTAGCGCAGTAACTGGACAATGAGCTTAAGCCTGACGGACTTTGAGAGGGCTTAGGATCAAGCAGGGTTTCATTTTGTTATCCACAGAGTTGCTGTGATGGGAACCGACTCAACGGCACCTAACAAAAACATTTTAGACTACATATCTCTAACTTAAAAGAAACAAGGATGATCAAATAAGAGTCGATTGTTATGAATGTCTAAGGAGAAAAATTAAGTTTATTTAAACTAAAGAAATACTCAAAATAAAGAATACAAAAAGTACTGGAAATACCCTGAAAAGTAAGATTTTAACTTGTAAACGAAACATTATTTTGTGGAAGAAAATAGGAAATGGTGAGAAAAACATAAATAGCAAAATAATATTTAACCATTGGTATTTTAAAATTGCTACAATATGTTGTTGTTGTTGTTATGTGCTGTCGAGTCGCTTGTGACTCGTAGCGACCCTATGTACAAGAGCCCTAAACTCTGCTCTGTCCTGTGCCAATCGCACTGTCTCCAACACACCCATCCCAATTACCCCAGTCACTGAATCAATCTACCTCATAGAGGGCCTTCCCCTCCTGCACTGTCCCTCCACCCTACCAAGCATGATGTCCCTCTCCAAGGACTGGTCCCTGCTTACATGTCCAAAGTATGTTAGACGGAGCCTCAGAATCCTTGCCTCCAAGAAACTGCCCAGTTTAACCCTTTCCAGGATTATCTGTTTGTTTTCCTAGCAGCCCATGGTACCCTCAATACTCTTCTCCAGCACCACAGCTCAAAGACATCAATTCTCCTTCTATCCTCCTTGATCATTGTCCAACTCTGATGCATAACAAGTGATAGCAAAGACCATGGCCTGTATCAGACGCACCTTAGTCTCCAGAGAGACACCATTGCTCTTCAGTACTTTGGATTCAGTACTGTAATATAGAATATTATATATAATATAAATTATATTATATATAAAAATTATATATAATATAAACAAATATACATATTTGTTTATGTCTAGGACTAATAATTTTCCCTAAACTCTATAAATGAAATAATTATTAAGCTCCTATTTCAAACACTGTTTGAAATATTGTTGTTGTTATGTACCATCGAGTTGCCCCAACTCATAACAACCCTATGTAGCAATAGCTCTGAACCTCATTGACTCTGACACACTTAACCCCTTTTTCCCAGTTACCATGCCAATCCATTTTATATGGGAGTCTTCCTCTCCTGCACCATTCCTCCACCCTTCCAACCATGCTGTCCTGTTCCAAGAAATAGTCCCTCCTGGTCCCATGCCCAGGCTGAAAATCCTTGCCTCAGGGAGAAACTTGCTTTCACCTTCTCTGGAACACATGTATTTGTTCTCCTGATGGTCAGTGATATGTTCAGTACTCTCCTCTAGCACAACTTAGAGACATCGATTCTTCTTCTATCATCCTTTGTCAATGTCCAGTTCTCTGGTGCATAGTAAATAATTGTAAGATCATGGCCTGGGTCAGGTGCACCATGGTCACTAGACTACCATCATTGCTCTTTAGCACCGTGGAGAGGTTCCTGACAGCAGGATTTCCTGATTGCTGGTGCAAAGAGTGTTAATGCTGGAGCAGAGCAAGCTGAAATTGTTAACATCCTAAATCCCTTCTCCTTCCAATCATGGTGCTACCGTTTGGCCCAGTCATGAGAGATTCTTTATTATCTTGATAATGAGCTTCAATCCATATGTTTTTAAATACTTGAAATACATCTGAATATTATATTTATATATACATATATGTGTGTGTACACACCCACACAAAGATCCTTACAATAGGGACAGTAGGCAGTATAATGATAGATGGAGAAAGGATTGAAGCTGTTAATTATTTGATCTTGCTTGTATCTACAGTACACATTCTTGGCATCAGCAGTTAGGTAATTAAAAGAAAAGTTGCAATGGGAAAATGTGTGAAAGAGCAACAGTGTCAGTCTAGAGACTATGTGTGGCTGATCCAGTCCATAGGCTTCTCAGTCCCTTGCTATGCATCTGAGAGCTGGACAGTGAATAAGGATGACAGAAGAAGAATTGATGTCTTTGGGTTGTGGTGCTGGAAAAGAACATTGAACATATTGTGGACTGCCAGGAGAGCAAATAGGTCTTTCCTGGCATGGGTGAAACCAATTTGCTCCTTGGAGGCAAGGATTTTGAAACTCCGTTTCACATACTTGGGCATGTTGCCAAGAAGGACTAGTCCTTTGAGAAGGACGTCATGCTTGGAAGTGTATAAGGCAGCACGAAAGAGGAAGACCCTGGATGATATGGATTAACAGTGACTGTCGCAATGGGGTTGAAGGTGTCAGTGTGGTTGTGTGTGTCAGTGGCACATAACTAACAATAACAACATAAACATACACATCATTTTTGTTGAATAAGAACTGACTCATAGTTGAGTCTTCATTGGGTTTCTGAGGTTGTAAATCATCAATCTTCTCTAGAGCAGGTAGTAGATTTGAACCACTAAGAAGGTATTAAGTTGCTTATTTTTTTTTAAAACAAAATCTTTTATGGGTTTCCTCCCCTTATTTTCCTTGTCTCACTTTCCAGATCCCTTTATGGTGCTGTTAGGTACTGCTGCCCATGTAAAGAAATTAGTAATGAAGAAATCATTGTGCAGAATTTTATCATTTTTGTCACCTAGTCCATGTTTTCCAACTAACTGTCCCTTCTTCCTGGTTCCCAGCTTTTGTATTCCAGTCACCCATTATTTTGGTTGCATGTTTCATTGTTTCCTGACTGCAAAAATTGGTAGAAATGAGCTATTTCCTCTTCTTTGACTCTGGTTGTTGGTGCATAAATTTTAATAATAGTGGTGTTAACAGCTCTTCTTTGTATGCATGTGGATATTATCCTCTTTCTCACAATATAGTATTTCAAGATGGATCTAGAAACAGCCTTTTTTTGACTATGAAAGCGACCCCATTTTTTTTCTCACCTTTTCATTTCTGACATAGGAGATCATGTGATTGTCTAATTCAAAAATTCCCCTGCCAATCCATCTCATTTCACCCATACCTAATATGTCAATATTTATGCTTTTCCTATTTTTCTTGATAATGTCCAGTTTTCCTACATTCATACTACTCACACTCCAGTTACAATCATTAGTTTCTACTCACAACTGTTCCTCCTCCCTTGTGTTTTCAAATTCAAGGGCTCAACCTTGGTTGCCATCTCTGTTAGTCTGCTAAGTGTGCTCCGTTGTACGTAGGGTTTTTGAAGGCCTGTTACATTTTGGAAGTGGATTGCCAATCCTTAGAAGAGGTTATGACACTAAAGATGTTACCACCAATGCCAGGTGAATCTTGGTACAAAGCAAAGAGTGAGCCTGTCTGTGTTTCATTGACTATACAAAGGCGTTTGACTGTGTAGATCACAACAAATTGTGGCTAACCTTGAGGAGAATGGAAATCCCAGAACATGTACTTGTACTCATATGAAACCTATACTCAGACCAAGGAGCAGTCCTTAGAAGAAAGCAAGGAAACACAGCATGGTTCAAAATCAGGAAAAGAGTGTATCAGGCATGTTTCCTGTTTCCATACCTTTTCCATCTATATGCAGAACACATCATCTGGGAGGCTGGGCTTTATGAGGAGGAATGTGGCAACAAGCTTGGAAGAAGCCTCATCAAAAACCTACATTATGCAGATGACACAACCTTACTTGCTGAAACTGAGGGGAACCTGAAGTGTTTGCTGCAGAAGATCCAGGAATGTAGTTTTCAATATGAATTGAAGCTCAACATCAAGAAGACAAAGATTCTTACCACTGGGGCAATTGGCAGCACCATAGTAGATGGAGAAAAGATTGAGGATGTTAACAATTACAGCTTACTTGACTCCACAATCAACACTTTTCACACCAGCAGTCAGGAAATCAAAAGACCAATTACACTGGGAAAATCTGCTGTCAGAGACCTCTCTAGAGTACAGAGAAGCAATAATGTCATTCTAGAAACTAAGGTGCTCCTGATCCAGCCATGGTCTTTGTAGTTACTTGCTATGTGTCAGAGAGCTAGACCATGACTAAGGATGATAGAAAAACAATTGATAACTGTGAGTTGTGGTGATAGAGAAGATTCTTTAACATACCATGAACAACCAAAAAAAGAAATAGGTCTGTCTTGGAGAGGGTGAAATCCAATTTTTCTTTGGAGACTAGGATTTGGAAGCTCTAGCTCACGTACTTTTGGCACGTGGCCAGGAGGAACTGATCCTTGAAGAAGGATATCCTGTTCTGAAAGGTGAAGGGACAGCACAGGAAAGGGAGACCCCTGAAGAGATTGATTGATTTAGTAACTAGGGCTTTCTAGGACTTTGGAGTTAGGTGTGTTGGAGTCAGTGAAGCTGGCTCAGGACAGGACAGGCTTCAGAGCTGTTGTACATAGGGTCACTAAGAGTTACAGTCAACTCAACAGCACATAACATATAGAGAAAATGTTTAAGAATCCTTTACTCAGAGTCTGTAGGGAAATTCAAAGTATGTTATGAAGTAGTTTTCCATATGTATAAAAAGTTTTTGTATGAATTTGCTCCGATATCTCTTGGTTTCTGTATTTTGATATATCCTTCACCATAATTTACACTATCTCTTGGTGACAGAAAGAAGACTCGAGAGCAAAATATTGAGTTTTATACATTCAATGATTTGTTCATCCCAGACACCTTTATAAGAAACACAAAAGGTGGCTACATATGGCCATCACCTGACGAAGTGCACAGAAATCAGATTGACTACATCTGTGGAAAGAATTTTTGGAGAAGGTCAATATCAAAAACCAAAGCCAGGCTAGCTGGTGAGTATGGAACCATAAGTTACTTATATGCAAGGTCAAGTTAAAATTGAAGATTAAAACAAATTAACAAGAACCAAAATATAACCTTGAGTCTATCCCACCTGAATTAAAGAAATCATCTTAAGAACTGGTTTGAGGAATTGTTTAGCAATAATTGAAGACCAGAGGTGAGGTGAAATGAAATCAAGGATATCATCCATAGAGCAAAAGGTCATTACAAAGAGGAGAAAGAAAAAACCAAAATGATGTCAGAAGAAACTATGGAAATTGTATTAGAGCACCTTCGTTATAATTTGTTGTTATTTTTAAATAAAAGTTAATAATATTTAAAAATTAAAGTGAAACTTCTATGATGTAAACTTTGTAAAAAGAAAAATTGACTTAGTTAAATATTTTCTGCTAAATTTTAAAAGCTTTTCATTTGTTTTTTAACATAAAACCAAACTTACAGAAACCCAAAACGTGATATATCTGTAATCACAGATAAAATTTTAACTCTTTATGTGGTAAAACGAATATTTCTTATGTGACCTTTTTGAACCCTGGGTTTCTAATTCCTCCACAATGATTGATCATGCTACAGTTTGCTAAGAGACTGAGCTCTTTACTAGCCACTTAAATGGTTCATAAGTATTGGTTATTTTGCTGTATGACTATGCAAGAATTGGGTTACTTTATTGTTTGCCTAAGTGGCTTGCAAAATTTATTGGTTTGCTATTGTGGTACAGTAGATTGATTGTTTGAAATGGCTTTCCTAGCCATTAGCTTTAAATTTAGCCACATCGTAAAGTGAGTCTATGCTAATAATATGAATATGATACCTTTGGGTGAGAACGTGCAAATAGAGTGTGCAGACTCCTAATTAGGGAAATGAGCAGTTTTGGCATGCCACTAGACTTTAACTGAGAAGTTTTAAAGCCAAAAAAAAAAAAGAAAATATGACTCTCACTTCCATAAAGAAAGAAGCATAGAGTTTAATGTGTCTTTCTGGATCAAGGGTTATGCACGAGATGAATTGAAATAAAGTAGCAGAGATAGGAGATAACCAGAGACTGACAAGAGATAGAGCTGAACTGGAACTGCTATCCCTCTAATCTAGAATGCAGGACCTTCACCCAAACTTGCTGGAAGACTATGGAGAGATGCCAAAATTAGCAAAACTATGACTTGTATACCAGTGGGGCAGAAATGTAATGCTTAAAGCTGGAAAGCACACCTCAGAAACTGTTCTAGCTAAAGAATTGTGCCCTGTGTTCTACCTGATTTGTAACCTGTTGACTTCTATGATAAACCCCATAATCATGAATGTTTTCTGTGAGTTCTGTGTGGCTACTGCAGTGGAATAAGTTAGGCCTGAGAGGAACAGAGAAGCATTGGGGATATGTGTCCTCATAAGAATAAATTCTGTGTTTTAGTTTTTGGTTGGAGCCTAGTCCCCCTAGGGGAATTAGTGAAAGTCTGATGCCACCATACTGACTGCTCTCTTTTTACAGTAATCTACATCAGAATGTTCTGGTGTCATGTCTGTTTGTCTTATCTAAATGTGCTCTATTATACATAGAGTTTTTGAAGGCCTGTTATTTCAGAATCGTATGGCCAATTCTTGGCGATTTGGATGTTCACCATTAGATAGATATCTGACTGACAAGTATTTAAACCTAAAAGAACAGATGAAAAATCCTTCCCATTACACAGATTTGGTGTTGGCCTCACCTCTCCCTTTTGTGCACTTGTTATGATCCTGACCCCCATCCCCACCCTGCCAGCATCCCACTCAGTTCTCTCACTTTGCCCCACCCCAACATGGTTCAATCCCCCTCTCCTCTCTACTTCTAACTAACCCTCAATGTGGTGGCTTAGGCCTCAGGCCACTTCTGTCCTCTAATTATCTCTCTACTTCCCAGTGATGTCGGTGCTCTGGGTGGTACAGGTGCATACCCACCTAGGCATGTGTAGATAAGACCTGCAAGCAGGGCAAGTGCAGAAGTGAGAAGACCAGTGAGCAGAGCAGACACAGACGAGCAGATAAGGCACCAGAAGCTGAGCCCTCACAGTGGGAAACACAAAGGAGTGAAAGCAGACACTAGTGATTGGTATATGGAATGTGAGAAGTGTGAATGTAAGACTGTTGGACATTGTCAAGGAAGAAGCGGAATGCATAAATATTGGCATTGGTGAAATGAGATGGATTTTAGCATAGGACATTTTATATCAGACAATCACATGATCTACTATGCCGTAAATGAAAAGGAGGAATGTGGTCACTTTCATTGTAAAAACGACCATTTCTAGATCCATGTTGAAATACAATATTGTGAGAGATAGGATAATATCCATATTCATACAAGTCCAGTGAATACCATTATCATTCAAATTCATGCACCAACAACCAGACCCAAAGAGGTGGAAATAGATTTCTACCAACTTTTGCAGTCAGAAATCAACAAAACATGCAACCA
>NW_006400061.1:849096-849588 GCF_000299155.1 Elephantulus edwardii
GGTCCTCTTGTGCATGCTGCCACTGTTAAGGTCATCAGACTCAACAGTGACTTTCAGCAATCCATTGCATGGGTAATTGTCTTCTTTTGCCTGTCCAATGCATAGGTAATCGTCGTCTTTGGCCTGTCCAGTGCATAGGTAATCGTCTTCTTTGGTCTGTCATAGGAAACCCAAACCTGCAGATGGTGGGCATGCATCCCATCCCCTACCTCCTATGCAGGCGGCCAGCGGGGTGCTGCCCCCCCCAGCGCGGGAGGCCTACGGGAGGTGTGCGCCCCCCCCCAGCACGGGTGGCTGTTGGGGGCTCGCCCACCCTGCTGCACAGGCGCTCAGCGGGTGCGCGGCCCATCTTGTGCGGGCGGCCGGTGGGCGCCTGCTTCCCCCACAGCCGCCATCATGACTCCAAGAATTCTCTCCAGACCAAGTCCACCTTGCGGCAGTGTGGTGGCTTCACTGTACCAGTCTTGAGGAGGGCCGGTGCCCAGCATCCAT
>NW_006400061.1:850235-876169 GCF_000299155.1 Elephantulus edwardii
AATCAATAAGACAGTTGGTTTAATTACCATTGGAAAATGCTTGTCATTCCTCTGCAACATCTGGTCCCCACTGGACCCTCATCATTTCCTTCATCTGCTTCCCCCACTGACCAAGCTGTGCAGCTCTGCAACTGCATCCTGGCCCGTCCTCACCCTTCTGCCCTCAACCCTCACCTCCTTGTACCGCCAATATGCTTTTCCCAATAAAAAAAAAAGAAAAAAAAAAGAAAATGCCATTTATAAGAAACACAAGCAGCAACTATACCTATGGACCTCACCTTACGGTTTACACATGATCAGGTTGATGACATTTGTTTGAAGAATTGTTGGAAAAGTTCAGAATTAGTGGTGAAAATTAGATCAGGATTGGAGGGAGACTCATAACAGCTTGTGCTATGCAGATGACACAACTTTGCATGTTGAAACTTGAGGAGGACCTGACTCATTTGCTACGCAAGGTTAAGAACTGGACCCTTCAATATGGATTGAAGCTCAACAAAGAAAACAAAGATTCTCACCACGGGGTCAATTGGCAGCACCATGATAGATGGAGAAAAGATTGAGATTCTTAACAATTTTTATTTATTTAGTTAATCTTCCCTCCCCCCCCTTACTTGAATCCACAGTCTACACCCTTGACACCAGCAATCAGGAAATCAAAAGACAAATTGCACTGGGAAAATCTGCTGTTAGGGTCTCCTCTAGAGAGCAACAATGTCAAAGAGTACAAAGTGTGCCTAATCCAGGCCATGTTCTTTGCAAAAACTTGTTATGCATCAAATTGTTGGACTATGACTAAGGATGGCACAAGAAGAACTAGTGCCTTAGAGTTGTAGTGATGGAGAAGAGAATTGAATATACCATGTACTTCCAGGAGAACAAGCATGTCTGTTCTGGAGAGGGTGAAACCATGTTGGTCTCTAGAGGCAAGGATTTTGAAGCTCTCTCACATACTTTCAACACGTTGCCAGGAGGAACCAATCCATGAAGAAGGACATCATGCTTGGAAGGTTGGAGGGACAGCGCAAGAGAGTGAGACCCTTGTTAAGATTGACTCAGTAACTAAGATAATGGGGTTAGATGTGTTGGAGGCAATGAGATTGGCTCAGGATAGGGCAGGGTTCAGAGCTGCTGTGCACAGTCACAGTTGACTCTGTGGCACACAACCACCACCACCACATCATCAGAAGCTTGCAGAGATTAGTCTATTTGTTGTCCACTTAAGCATTTTATAAGGATTGTTTCCTTTGTTATCCCTGTAACAGTTTACAGGGTTAACCCATTTTATGTTCACTAAATTTCTTATGATTTTCCCAGTAGGATTGATTGCTTTTTTCATCCCTTGAAATTGATAACAATTTTTCCTATGATAAGTGGCTAATCTTACAAAAAGTTTGAAAAAATCTCTTGATCAGCAAGAGCCTGAACAGGAGCATCATTTGGAGCCAGGACTCCTACCCTGAGAATCAGGTAGACATAGATCAGAGAGCTGTAATGAGAGTCATAGGACAAGGTTCAGACCTGTTGACCATAGGGTCACTATGAGTCGTACTCAAAGGCACCTAACAACAACAGTGAGGGTCAAGAGCTATAACACTGAGCTAATGCTAAAGAGTAAGAGGAACAGTGACACAAAAACATAAAGAAAAATAGCAGAGAAATGACAGCAAGTAAAGCAGATCCCTGCTACATGAAAAGAAATTATGACAGAGGTGAATATTGTGGGAAACAAAAAGCCAGCAGAGGGTGGCAGTGGGCCAGCATACAAGAGAGCATGGCAGATGTTGGCATGAGGGCTGAGGTGGCCTGGGTATGGATAGTTTTGGAAGGGTAAATTATAAGTGGTCTCTTAACCTATAGTGTCAGTTAAGGTGCAGGTAGGGTAGTATGGACCAGTTCACTTCAAATATGTTCCTGTAATTCTTTCAATTTCAATTGCCAACACTTTGGTAAAGTTTCTTTTGGGTGACTCAATAACATGGAATAGTAGAGTCCTCCTTTAGTTAGTCTCATGATTACATGATATTGAGAGTACAATTTATATGTGTACATGCACAGCTTACTTGGTAACTGATGATGTTCTTTGTTGTTTGCTGTCGCGTCAGAACTCACCCATCCGTAGCTGATCCTTCAGCAGGTTTTCAGAAACAGTAAATCGGACAAGAGTTTTACTTACTGTCTTTCTCTTGCAGAGCAGCTGGTGCATTAGAACTACATACCTTTGAGATGGCAGTATAACTCCTTAACACTAGGCCACCAGAGAGAGATAAAATAGAAATAAATAAGCTAAGTAGCTAAGTTGATCTAATAGGCATCTATGAAATGATGAATTTATTTCACTTATTCAGTAAATATTTAGGAAGCATCTACTATGTGTAGGCTCAATTTTTGGTACATAGGATATACCAGCTTCCTATACATTTAAAGACTCTTGTGTCTGTGTAACTGACATTCTAGAAGGAACAGATAGACAATAAACACACTAATATACATATTTTTGTGTGAAAAGTGTATTAAGATGTGATAAGCACCATAGAAAAAGAAGAGATCAGGATGAAAAGGATCCATAGTGCTGGGAAGAATGTAGACTGTAATTATAAACAGTGTATTCAGAAAGGCCTCACTGAGAGATTGAGATTTGAACAAACAATTGAAGGACGTGAATCATTTAGCTATCCATTACAGAGAAAGAAAATTCCACATAAGTAACTAAAAAAACTCAACCTCAAACTCACGGTCAGGTGGATTCTGACCCAAAAATGACTTTCCTTTTTGTTTCTTGGGCTGTATATTTTAAACAGAAGATTTCCCATCTTTTTTTTCTACAGAGCAGTTGGTGAATTTGAATTGTCCATATTTGACTTGGCAGTGTAATTCCTTGCCCACTAGGCTACCAGAATTATCTGTAGAGATGTTGTGAAAGCCAGATATGTGGTTCAGAAAGAAGGGGACAATGATGCCTCTGTTGTGGGTTGCTGAGTATTAAACCATTTTAAGACTTTGCACGAACAACTTCTTTTAATCATGATGTTTTAGGGCAGTGTATCAGGTCTATTTCTTCAGGCTTGCTGGGCGTGTCTGTGTGTCCCCTTATACGTGAGTATATTCTCCTCTTTCCATAAATTATCTCTCAGAAGTGATTAGGTTATACAATACTCTGCCATAACTTTATTACGTAACTAAAGAAAACTTACATACAAACAGGGTCATGTTTACATGTTTTGGAGTTAGAACTTCACATATTTTTAGCGGACACACTTCAATCATAACAATTAGACATTGAGGTTAGAGATTTAAAAAGAGGTTTAAAAAGATAGTTATAATTTCCTAAAATCTAAAAGGTCTAAAGTGTTTCATTGTCCTTGAGCAATTTTGCCATATTTACTGACAATATTCCATAGCTTAACATTAGGCAGTTCAGACGTGTATACATAAAACTGCCTGGTTTTCTTGCCACAGATTTGAAGCAACATAAGGATAAACAGATGCTTCTTTTAGAGAAGAAGGTGTTGCTTTACAGTTTGACAGATTCTGAATGATGGGCATATTGACATTCACTAGAATTTAGGTTTTGAGATGCCCTATATGACTATGCCAAGAATAAATTTTAAACTCTTTAAACAGTACAGTTGTTTGAGTTTGTGCTTTTACTGAAAACATTTTCATCCCATTTGTTGTCTGATATTATGGTGCAAAGAAATTTAAATCATATGAATTGATAATTAAAGCTTCCATCGTTTCTCTTCTTGAGAATGCTTGGTATTGCCCTTTCATAGCAGATAAAAATTTTTTAACCTAATTTCTAATACCATTCACCTAGTTCGCCCAGTTCTACAGTTCTGTCCCACTGTGAATAGAAACTGTTCAAAATAGTCATTTTGTGGCTCCTAGTAGGAGCACTTATGATTCCTTTCTTTTTGCCATTGATCATGACACTGTTGCTCAAAAATGTGTAACTTTCTAAACCTTATAGTAATGTTCTATAATTAGTTAAAAAATTAATGAGGATTTTCTTTTCTAGATCTAGGCTTTAGCCTATATGAAGTTTAAAATCCATCTTCATTACCAAAAATCTCAAAGATTGAATGTACTATGTAGGCATTTCTGTTTTGGTTTGGAGTTTTTTAAAATAATGCATTCCATTTAATAGTAAATGTTGTGCTTTGACTTATAGCAAACTGTTAACAGGAGATCTTAATCTTACCATAGCCAACACCATTCTTAGGATCTCTGATATGTTCAAGCCCATTGTTACAGTCTTGTATTGATCCATCTTTTGAGGGTCTTCCTCTCTTTCTCTGATCCTCCACCTTTATGAGAATGATGTATTTTTCTAAGGACTGGCCTCTTCTGACAGCATAACCAAAGTCTATGAGATGAAGTTTTACTATCTGCACTTCTAAGAAGCACTTGGGTTGTACATCCTCTAAGACCAATTTGTTCTTAATGGAACTCCATTAAGTGTTGTTTTCCAATATCACAATTCAAAGTCATTAGTTTTTCTTCTGTCATCCCTATTCATTGTACCATTTGCAGGTATATAGGAAATAATTGAAAAGATCATGATTTGGATCTGGCACACCTTAGTCTTTCAGCTGACATCATTGCTCGTTACAACTTAGTGTGAAATAGAATCCAGGAACTCTTTAAAATGTGATAGTAAAATGATCTATAAATAATTAGATATAAGAGTTAATGGGATACATATAACAAATTTTTTATCTCTTTCAATTTAAGTGAAAATTTACACAGCAAATTAGTTGAACTTCAATTTTTTATACAGATTGTTCTGTGTCATTGGCTAGTTTTTCCAGTGCACCCTCGTTCGCATGATTTCTATTCTGTTATGATTCTGTTAATTTAGCATTCCCTCTCCTCTTTGCCTTCGCACTTTGGGTTTTGGGTAAATATTATTTGGTCACGTAGTTCATTGTTTAAGGGAGTACATTACCTATGGCTTTATTTTACTTTACTATGTATTTTATAGTCAATCTTTTATTTGACTGAAGAGTAATGTGCAGAAATAGCTTCAGTCTCAAGTTCAAAGGTTCTGGCACTAGGTACTCCTCTACTCTGTATTGTGCAGTAGGCCTAACCTATTTTAGGAATTTGTGTTTTCTTCTACATTTTCTTCCCTTTTAATCAATTGAGGCACCATCTAGTTCTTCTGTTCTCAGGAGAGAGTGTGCTATGTGTGCATTATTAGTTCGTGAATTAATTTATTCTTTCAATCTCTGATTTCCTTTATTCTTCTTATCCATATGACTAGAGAGCAATTTGTATCTTATATGGCCTCTCACAACCTTACGATTTCAGAATATACTCACCAAAACAGGATGTAAAACATTTTCTTTGTGCACCATGTTATGTCAGTTGATTCAGTTGTCCCAAAAGACTGTGATCATTTAACCCAGTAAATCAATCTCCATAAGTTGTCTATGGAACCTCCAAAGCTATGCCCCCTTGGCAAATGTTATATATATGGATATGATGTTGTTAAGTGCTGTCAAATTGCTTACTACTCATAGCAACCCTATATACAACAGCTCTGAACTCTGCTCTATCCTGAGCCAATCTCATCATCTCTGATGGACCCAATCCCACTTTTCTAGTCACTGAGTCAATCCATCTCATCTTGGGTCTTCCTCTCCTGTGCTGTCCCTTCATCCTTCCAAACATGATGTTCTTCTCCAAGGACTAGTTCCTCCTGGCCACATGCCCAAAGTATGTGAAATGGAACTTCAAAATCCTTGCCTCAAAGGAGGACCTTGGCTTCACCTTCTCCAGGACCGACTTGTTTCTTCTCCCGTTAGTCCACATTATGTTCACCACACTTCTCTAGCCCTGCAACTTGAACACATTAATTCTTCTTCTATTGTCCTTAGTCATTGTCCAGCTCTCTGACAAATAGCCTGTAATTGTGAAGTCCATGGCCTATATATATCAGGCACACCTTAGTCTCCAGACTGAAATCGTTGCTCTTAAGGACACTAGAGCAGTCCCTGACAACAGACTTTCCCAATTCAGTTTGTCTTTTAATATCCTGATTGCTGGTGCCAAGAGTGTTTGTGAAACCAAGCAAATGGAAGTTATTAACAATCTGAGTCTCTTCACCATCTATCACGAAGCTCCCAGTTGGTCCAGTGGTGAGATTCGTTGTTCATTTGATGTTGAGCTTCAGACCATATTGAAGAATACAGTCCTTGACTGTATTGAATATACACAGATGCAGTTGACTTGTATTGAATATGAGCTTCAGACCATATTGAAGAATACAGTCTTTGACTGTGTATTGAATATACACAGATGCAATTCTTCGAATCACTTTATCACAACATTTTATATCATTTGATTTAACAGAGTAAATTATATAATGGCTCATTGTATTTGTTTTCAGCCATTTTTACAGATGCATATTTTTATAAAAAATGGCTTATGTGCTGATTATTGGTGTTAACTACTGCTCATAACAACTCTATGTACAATAGAGGATTATGAGAAATAGATTGCCAGGCCTTGCTTCCTATTTCTGTTTTAGTCCAGAAACTCCATTGAATCTTCTTCCCTATCACAGCAGCACATAGGTCTCTTCTGACAGACTGTGCTTGAGGTATGTTTAACTGGAAATTGAGCTCAGGTCTCCACAATGGCAAGAATGCTACCATTGAGCCACCACTGTTCTCATGTGCTAGTAGTTTTGATATAATATCTCAAGTTTTTAAAAGAAACTGTGTACCTTTGCCAGGTAATCATTTTATTATGATTGAGACAACAGATTTTTCTCAGATGTTTCATGTTCCAATTTGAATAATATTGTGTCTGCTATTATAAAAATGCTGTGAAAATCTTGAAATCATGGATCACTAGTTTTGATTTATAGTGTCTCTTGGAAACTACCCCATGTGAGAAATGGCCCTGCGCAGATGTGCTTAGTCATAGGATTGCCAGACAGTTCCTTATGTCTTGGCAGCTAGTTTTCTGAGCATACAAAATTGTTTTAAGACAAGAAATAAGGCTTTGCTCTCATTTTCTTTCTTCTTCACACTGTTTCACTTACAGTCATTCCTTATTCAAAGATACTTATTTTTCAATCTTAAAAGGGCGGAAAGAATAATGTTAGTCTTTACTTCTGTAATATGTTGATCAAGAATAGAAATTTTATTTGCCTTGAAATCGTAGATTACTGACATATAGAGCACAGGCCTTCTGACTTTGAATCTGGAATTTTTTTCAGTGTTTACTGCCAAAACTAAATATAAAGAATCATTTACTTTTCTAGATATTTTGAAGAATACTGTAGAAATGAAGTATATAAAACTACTTATTCTTCATCTTTGGCTTTAGTGGTTCATGTATATATTTGAATAATAGTTATATTCACAGGTCTTCTTGTATGTATATGAATAGTATCTTACTTTAGGATAGAAGTTTAAATGGGTTTTTTACAGTGAATGAAACACTCATTCTCTTCAATCTGTCATTCTTGGTACAATAGATAACATGACTGACTAATTGAAAATGGCCAATATTAATCTATCTTCTCTCACTAATGCCTAGGATGTCTATCTTAATAACATTCCATTTCATTGTTTACAAATTCCAAATTTCCTAGATTCACAACTAATGCATGTTCCAGTTATGAATGGATGTTTCTAGCTGTTCCTGCTCTTGTTTTACATTTCTTTACATCTATGGGCTTGATGAGTAGAAAACTTTGAATTGTAATGTCAGCACAGAAAAAAGAATATCTCAGGTATTTCCCAAAGAACAAATCTGTCTTGGAAGAAGTGCAACCAGGGTGATTTTAGAGACAAGGATGGTAAAACTTCTTCTTACACACTTTGATCATGTCGTCAGGAGGGGCTAGTCCTTAGAAAAAGACATCATTCCAGGAAAGGTAGAAGGTCAGCAAAGGAGAGAATACCTTTGTAAAAAGAGCAAGGGCCATGTGGGGACAGCCATATCTTACATTTACCAACTCCACAATGTGGAACTATCCCCGTCAACAGCATCCACAACACAAAACCAGTCCCCTGAGACAGACATGCCCAGTACCTTTACCTCAGATGTGCCCCCAATTCTACCTTAACTCAAACATGCCCCGACTCTCCCTTAACCTCCTTCTCCTCATCCCAACACCGATCTCACTGATCTACTAGGTCTGAAAGTCGTTGTGATAGTTCACAGACCAAACTGAACCAAATTAGGGAAGTCAAAAGGCTATAATTCAGGTTGGCAGCAAGATACAGTCGCTCAGGACAACTTCCAAAATGTGCTCACAGTCTTTAGTCTCACAGCTGTAGGCTCTTAGCCCTGCTTTCTTTCCATCACCCAGTCCTCAAAAAAACCTTGGCAAAGATTCTTAGTTCTGGTCCTGTGGGGTAGCCGTCCCAATGTCACCTCCACCTCATGTCATTTCTGCTGCTAGTTGCTTTTCTGCTTTTCATGTAGATCTGGCTGACACTAGAATCCCTGTCCCCAAGAAGTGCACTGTATGCCTAGTGATGAGATTTTCAAAATCTTCCACTAAATCTGCTCAATTTAATGGCAAGACTAACCAATCCTCTTGTGAATAGGGTAACATACCCTATTAGCATATCACCACCATCCACATGATAAAGTAAAAAATCAATAGCTAGGGAAGCTATTTTGGACAACAGATTCTAAACACCACAGTGATTGTAGCAATGGGCTCACATTTGGAGGAAACTATAAAGATGGCATTGGATAGAGCAAGGTTTTAATCTGTTGTTCTTAGGGTCTTCACCACTTACTCTCCCCAGCCTCTTAAATAGGATTTTATGTATTATTAAATATAATAATTTAAATGTTCTTATAATGTTTTTTCTTTTTTAGAACTTACCTTAGGTCTAAGTCTAGTTTATGATTGTTTTTACTAATGTAGAAAAGAGAGAATCTGATCCAAAAGAATAATATGTATTTGATGAATTTTTCACAAAATTATCATTAAGAGGAATTTCCACACATTCATATCAAATTGGTTAATCCTTAATAGTATATGAAGATAAAAGTTGTACTGATAAGTATTTCTGTCTTTCTCTTTACCTCTTGTTTTCTCTTTTATTAACTTATGATATATTTTGCTTTCTCCTCTGTGTCAGGTAACTGCTAGCTTCTGGGGGTTTAAAAGTAAAAGATGTGAAAAAAAAATTAGAACAAAAAAGTAAAAGATGTAGTCTTTGGCTTTAATGGTCTCTTTTTAAAAACCCCAAACAATTATGATCTATAATTTATACAGTATTATGTATTATAAGGACTAACGTTGTTGTTGTTGTTGTTATGTGCCATCGAGTCGCTTGCAGCTCTAAACTCTGCTCTGTCCTGTGCCAGTCTCACTGTGTCCGACACATTCATCCCAATTGTCCCAGTCACCAAATCAATCCATCTCCCAGAGGGCCCTCCCCTCCTGTGCCTGCCCTCCACCCTCCCAGGTATGATGCCTCTCTCCAAGGACCGATCCCTCATTACAACATGACCAAAGTATGTCAGATGAAGCCTCAGAATCCTTGTCTCCAAGGACCAGCCCGGTTTAACCCTCTCTAGGATGAATCTGTTTGTTTTCTTAGCAGTCCATGGCACCCTCATTACTCTTCTCCAACACCAAAGCTCAAAAGCATCAATTCTCCTTCTCTGACACATAACAAGTGATTGCAAAGACCATGGCCTGTACCAGACGCACCTTAGTCTCCAGAGATACACCGTTGCTCTTGAGTACTTTAGAGAGGTCCCTAACTGCAGACTTTCCCATCGCAAAACGTCTTTTAATTTCCTAGCGGGCTTTATTAATCTTAGAGATAATTTGGGAAAGCTTGTGTGATGGTAGGGGTTTACTGTTGAAAATGGTTTCCCAAGCCACTAACTTTGACTTTGCTCTGTGAATTGGCAGAAATATGAGAATAGAGCACTTCAGCTTATCTACAGGGAGAGTGGCTAGACTCACTACTAAATAGAGCAGATTCAGGGTCACTGTTTGAAAATCTCACTACCAGCAAAGAAAAGGCAAGCGTGCAGTGCTCACCTTTCTGAACTAGAGATTGTTGAACCAGCTAGACCTATACCAGCATCAGCAGTAGCTACTTCAGAGAAGCAGAGAACTGACATGAGAAAGAGATGGCCTCTTAGAACTAGAGCTAAGAAGAACTTTTTGCTTAAGTTTTTTTGAGAACTAGGGTAGGGAGAGCAATGACTGGCAGGACTAAGGATTTTTGTCCATGGTGGACAATCTCCCACATGCAATTTACTGCCTCTGAAAATATGCTGGAGAGTCAGCTTTGAGTTTGTTCTGACTTAATGGCACACAACAAAAAAAGCAAGGCCTGTGTAACACTTGCCTAAAGTTGTGGGACATTTTTTCTCACCTTTTGGAAGCTGTCCTGACTGATTTATTATACCAACTTGAATTACAGACTTTTGACTAAGTATGGTTCTGTGTGATCTGTGAGCTATGGCGACAAATTTTGGAACCTGTAGTTCTCTAGGATTGGTGTTGGGGTGAGTAGAAAGAGGTGCAAAGGGAGCTCTTGTGGCCTAGTGCACAAAAAATAATAAAAGAAATTTTAAAAAAAGAAAGAGGTGCACGAGCGTGGGACACATGGCTGACCTCATGGGAATTTGTTTTGTATTGTGGATGCTGTCAATGTGGACAGTTCTCCATTGTGGAGTTGGTAGACATAAGATATGGCAGTCTCCATGTGCCCCTTGCTATTTATACAACTTGAAATGAGGATGTTGTTGTTGTTATGTGCCATCGAGTCGCTTGCGACTCATAGCGACCATATGTACAACAGCCCTAAACTCCGCTCTGTCCTGTGCCAGTCGCACTGTCTCTGACACTCCCATCTCAATTATCCCAGTCAGTGAATCAATCCACCTCATAGAGGGTCTTCCTCTCCTGCGCCGTCCCTCCACCCTCCCAAGCATGATGTCCCTCTGTAAGGACCGGTCTCTCCTCACAACATGTCCAAAGTATGTTAGACGGAGCCTCAGAATCCTTGCCTCCGGTTTAACCCTTTCCAGGACAAATCTGTTTGTTTTCCTAGCAGTCCATGGTATTCTCAATACTCTTCTCCAGCACCACAGCTCAAAGGCATCAATTCTCCTTCTATCCTCCTTGGTCATTGTCCAACTCTCTGATGCATAACAGGTGATTGTGAAGACCATGGCCTGTATCAGACACACCTTAGTCTCCAGAGAGACACCACTGCTCTTCAGCACTTTGGAGAGGTCCCTAACAGCAGACTTTCCCATGGCAATGCGCCTTTTAATTTCCTGGCTGCTGGTGCCAAGACTGTTGACTATGGAGCCAAGCAAACTAAAGCTGTGTACAATCTCAATCTCTTCACCATCCATCCTGATGCTGCCGATTGGTCCAGTGGTGAGAATCTTTGTCTTCTTGACATTGAGCCTCAATCTATATTGTAGGCTGCAGTCCTTGACACTCTGCAGCAGGCGCTTCAGGTCCTCTTCAATTGTACCTTCATATAGGAGCTGACAGGTACAGGAAGTGATTGCCCCTCATTCTCCAGCAGAGCATCTGGTGATTCAAACCCCATACCTCTGGGATTGCAGTGCAGCTTCTTGCTGCCAGGCCACCAGAGCGCCCTATAATGGGGATAATTTTGAGTTAAGTCTTTAAAATTGAGGAATTTGTAAAAAAATAAAAAGAGGGAAAAAATTAGTCTGCTTAAATGTATGAAAGGAGGCAAAGATGTGTTTAGTTATTTATTATATTTACAGCATACATTTTCTTTGGAAGGATGTGTAACTTACCTAGTGTGAGGATAAAAGAAGTACCTCAAGTAGGTAGATTTAGTGAACAAAAGCTTTTCTTACAGTTTAAGAGACTATAAATCTGAAAATTAAACACAACCTCTAGAAGAATGCTATCTCTGTTGACTCTGACAGAAAATCGTTTCTTCAGCTTTATTTCATCAATTCTTTGGGGATCTTCATGTACAGTGTTCTCTGTCTTCCCCTATCTATGCTTCTTTGGTACTTACTAAATAAGATCTTTTCTATCTCAGAAATTATTAACTTAAGACATACCCTACACTAACATGACCTCATTAACACATAAGAAAACTCTACTCCCAAGTTTAATTATATTCATGGGTATATGGGTTAGTAAGTATTGCAGAATGTATTTTAGGAAAGACACATTACACTACATAACATGAGGACTGCTGTGTGTACCATCTAACTGGAATCGAACCATAGCTGATCCCCTGGCGAGTTTTCAGAGGCAGTTAATGGCTCAGGAGGAGATTGTCTGTCCTTCTGCAGAGCAGCTGATGAATATGTACCCTGTGCCCTTGGGATCGCAGCACAGCATCTTGCCATTAGGTGACCAGTGCTCCACTTGGGGACTAGCAAGAAATAAAACTCTTTGAGGCCACTGAAAGAGTGTATACTTTATACTAACAAGAAGCATGAAAGTGCAATGTTCATGGGAATTAATGGTGGACTAAAGGTTGAACCATGACAGTAGAAATGAAATATACAATTGAGAGATGATTTAGATATAAAATCATGGAGAAAATATGACAAAATGATGAAGCATCTTTTAGAAAATTTTTGTCTTTGACTATTAACTCACATTTCTTTTGTTGAACTTAAATTTGCTGAGACTCAGTCTTGTCAAGTGAACTTTTTTACGGGCACATGACTTGTGATAGAACTAAGTTCCCAACTCTATAATCAAAATCACCACATTGCACCTTGCTTCCTCTGTGATTGTAAAAGATAACTTTTAGTTAATTATGCTGTAGTCCTATATTACAGTTGACAGTGCACTTACTTTAATGCTCATTATTTTTACTTTTTAAAATCATTTGATACAAGTAGAACAAACATTATTATCCCTTTCTGAAGACATGAAAACAAAGTCCTGGTGTTTACTTCATTTTTTCAATTTTATTAATACAAAAATATCTTAGTCCTTAACATTTTTCCTTTTAAGAAGCTCAGCAATTCAATTCATTGCCATCAAATCAGAACTGACTCATAAGATGAGCCTCCAACGAACGTTCAGAGGGTGCAAATTGCATGGGAGATTACCTTTCTCCTGGGAGCTGCTGTTGTATGTGAACTGCTAACCTTTGGATTAGCAATGTGATTCTTTATGGACTATGGCAACAGAGCTACCATTAAAACATGTAGAATCTCATAATTGATATATTATTTTCATGATTTATGTAGCTGAGGCACTCCTGGAATTATTCGTAAACTTAAACTGGATTTGAAATTTGAAAATGTAAGGACCATCTTTTAGGGTTTTTTGGTTTTTCATATTTTTGGGGTTTTTTTTCCAGTTTTTGTCATTTGGTGATCCATTTTTACAATAAAAAGAGCTATATGATGTTTGATAAAGTTACATTTTTGCATACTGTATACAGGATCCAGCTGGCTTAGTGTACAACATATTGAGCTGCTAACTGAAAGACCAGCAGCTCGAATCCACCAGCTGCTCCTCCAGAGAAAGATGATCAGTCCCCCATCTTTCAGCCTCAGAAAACCAGTGGAAGATCATTATCAGTCAGAACCAGCTAGATGGCAGAGGGCTTTGGAATTTGTTTAATGCAGAGCATGTCTATAAATAATAGTATGAAATGTTCATGGGACCATTTTTTTAGGAGGTGGTTGTTGACGACCTATAGTGACTCACGAACAGCGAATCTGAACCCTGTCCTATTCTGTGCCATCCTCATTATCTCTAGTACATTTCACCCTGTTGTTTCAGTCACTTTGTCAATCTGTCCTTTTTAGTGTCTTCCTATTTTTTTGCTGACCCTTCACTTTTCCAAGTATGTCCAAGAACTAGCCCTTCCTAACAGCATGTCCAAAGCATGTGAGACGAAGTTTCACAATCTTACCTCAAAGGAGCACCACGGTTGCATTTTCTCCAAGACGTTTGTTTTTCTTTTGAAAGTCCATAAGATGCTCAGTACAAATAGTGTAGGACAGTTTAAATAATAATTTCACTACATACTATTAATCCTTGCTTAACCTCTGTGAGGATTGCTATCTTCAATTTAAGCATGATATAATAAAAGTACATTATTCCAATTCTTGAACCTATTCATTTAAGATCCTTGCATAGAATCTGAATTTCTATTTCTAATGAGATCCCCAGGAAATGTGGGAAAGTAAGAGCTCCTGTTAAATATGTAGGTCTGATTCAGTATATCTGAAGTGGTGGTGGTGGTTGTGCTTAAGTGCTGTCAGTCCACTAACACTTACTGAAACATTTTGAACTGGTCAGAACCTTCCTATATCTCACCCCATCCTCACAATCTCTATTATGCTAGATCCCATTGTTAGAATTGCTGTGTAAGTACATCTTGTTGAGGGTATTCCTCTCTATTGCTAACCCTTTATCTTTGCCGTCATAATGTCTTTCTCTAAGAACCAGACTCCTAAAAACATGCCCTAAGTATATGAAGCAAAGTTTAATTATACTTACATCTAAGAAGCACCCCGATTATATTTAATCCAAGACATGCCTGTTATTTTGCCAATCAGTGGGCTATTTATTTATTTATTTAGTACTCTTCGCCAACATCATGTCTTGGGTCAGGCACATCTTGGGCTTGAAGTTGACTCTTTAGCACTTTGGAGAAGTCCTTGATGTAAAGTTTGCTCTGTATTACACATCTTTTGATTGTTTGACTACTCTTACCATGGGTGTTGATTGTGGATCCAAGTAAAATGAATTCATTGACATTAATTTTTTTACATCCAGTTTGGTAAACTTTAGAACACTTCTGAAATAACTCTGTCTTAGGATACCAACCTGTTTGGTAAATTATCAAAATGGTAAAGGTTTTTTTCTTTTATAAAATATATTAAATTATTTTAGTATAATAGTATCTAATTTATACAAGTGCAGTATTAATCCTACTTCATAACCCTCACTTACCTATGTTGTTGATTACCTTCAAGTTGAGCACCACTCATAGCAACCCTATGAACAAAAGGCCTGAAGCCCTTCTACAATTATCGACATTTATCAAAGTTAATAGAATTTCCGGAGGCATGTTATTTAGGAAGTGGATGCCACTCCTGCTTCCAAACCTATCTTAGTGTGTTATTGTTTTTATGTGCCATTGAGTCGCCTGAGATTCACTGTTCACTTTCAGGATCATTTAAGTTGGGGAGGTGACTAGTGAGCCTCTTTTCTAAAAATGACCTTGCTGAAGTTACTCTTCCTGGCCAGGCATTTGGTTGGGAGACTCAGGTAGACATGCTGGCTTCCTGCTCCTTGTGTGGTACTGTGGTCTTTGGGGGGACAGTGTCCACTCCCACAATGGCAATTGTTGATGAACACAGTGTATACATTCATTTCCATTGAGTTGGAACCAACTCATAGAAGACTCTCCAGCAGCTTTTGAAGGCTGTAACTCATATGGAGGGGATTGCCCATTTTTCTCCTGTGGAACAGCTGGTGGAGTCAAATTCCAAAGGAGTGAGGTGTGGTCTTTGGGTTAGCAGCACAAGTCTCTATGGATTATATTTGTTGTTGTTCTTATTATATGCCGTTGAATCACTTGTGACTCATAGTGACCCTATGGACAATAGCTTTGAAACCTGCTTTATCCTGTGCCAACCTTATTGTCTCAGACACACCTACTCTCATTACCCCAGTCACTGAATCAATCCATCTCATTGAGGGTCCTTCTCTCTTGTGCTGTCCCTCCCCCCTCCCAAGTATGATGTCCTTCTCCAAGGACTGGTCCCTCCTTGGAACATGCATATATATATATGACACTCTGTCTCACATGCTATGGACATGTGGCCATGAGGGACAGGAGTGAGAGTCTCTCTTTCACACACTCACACACACACACACGTATGTATATTAGAGGGGAGCTCTGGTGGCTTAGTGGTAAGGAGTTGTACTGCCAACTGAAAGGCATGTGGTTTGAATCCACTAGCTGCTCTGTGGAATAATAGCGACCCTCTGTACAGCGGGTCTGAACCCTTCCTTATCCTGAGCCATTCTCACTAACTCCTACATACCAACTCCCATCACCCCAGTTACTGTATCAATCCATCTCATCCTGGGTCTCCCTCTCCTGCACTGTCCGTCCACCCTTCCAAGCATGATGTCTTTCTCCAGGGACTGATCCCTCCTGGTCACATGTAAGAGAGACAGAGCTTCAAAATCCTAGCCTCCAAGGAGAAACTTGGTTTCACCCTCTCCAAGACAGACCTGTTTGTTTTCTTGGCAGTCCATGGTATGTTCAAGACTCTTCTCTGGCACCACTACTCTAAGGTATCTATTCTTCTTCTGTCATCCTTAGTCATTGTCCAACTCTCTGAAGCATAACAAGTAATTGAGGAAACCATGGCCTGGATTAGGTGCACCTTTGTATCTAGACTGACATCGTTACTCTTCAGCACTCTGGAGAGGTCCATGACAGCAGATTTTCCCAGTGCAATTTGTCTTTTGTTTTCCTGACTACCAATGTTAAGAGTGGTGATTGTGGATCTGAGCAAGCTAATTGCTAACAACTTCAATCTCTTCTCCATCTAGTATGGTGCTGCCAATTGGCCCAGTGATGAGAACTTTGTCTTCTTGATGTTGAGCATCAATCCATATTGAAAATTACAGTCTTATCTTTAGTTTTTACCTATAGTTTTCTATTTTATTCTCTTTCATATACATTTAATTCATAGTCAATTTATCCTTAAGAATTTATCTATTTAGATCTATTTTAAAGTACATAGTTGCTAGTAGTAATTTTAACAAATTTAGATCCCTTTTCTATTTTTTTCATCTTATGATCTTTCTAAGTAATAGTTTTGTGGTATTTTTCCTTAGGCAAACCAAGTCAGATCTTAGAGTTGCAGCTGCAAAAGTGGAAGAGTTAACCAAAATGACTGAAGATCTTCAAGAACAGATGCAAAAAAAGGTATTCCTTTTTATTTTTCCTAGACTTATAAATTTTTCATTTTTAATATGCTATCTTGTTGATCTTTTTCTATATTAAATGTTAAAACATGTTGCTAGAAGATTAATTAATCCTTTTATTACCCCCAAAATGTAAAACATAAAATCAGAAGATAAGTTATAATATTGAAAATAATTTAGTAAGTACTTTTTAATATCTTTTACTTTATTTAGACTCATTAAAACATCATAGACATCATGACTGAAGTGAAAACACAAGATAAAATTTTGGTTAATTAGTTACATTTGGATGAAAGAAAAGGTTAGGAAAGTATCAAGAAGAGATCAAGTGAGAGGAAAGAAGACTCATTAACAACCTGTGTTATGCAAATGATACTTTCTAGCTCACTGAAACGGAATTGGACTGACGTGTTTGCTGCAGAAGGTCAAGGATTGCAGTCTTCAATATGGATTGAAACTGAACATCAAGAAAACAAAGAGGACAATTGGCAGCAACATGATAGATGGAGAAGAGGTTCAGATTGCTAACAATTTCAGCTTACTCAGGTCCCCAATCAACAACCTTAGCATCAGCAGTCAGGAAATGAAAAGGTGAATTACACATTGGGAAAATCTGCTGGCAGGGACCTTTCTAGAATGCTGATGAGCAACAGTGTCAATCTAGAGACTAAAGTGTACTTGATCCAGGCCATGGTATTTGAAATTACTTGCTGTGAACCAGAAAGCTGGTCAGTGACTAAAGATAACTGAAGAAGAATTGATGACTTTGGGTTGTTGTGCTGGAAAAGAGTGTTGAACATACCATGGACTGCCAAGAGAATAAACAGGTATTACCTAGAGAGGGTGAAACTATTGTTTCTCCTTGGAGGCAAAGATTTTAAAGCTATGTCTTCCATATTTTGGGGATGTGGCCAGAAGGGACAGGCCCTTGGAGAGGGACATCATGCTTGGATGAGTAGAAGGACAATGTAGGAAAGAGAGAACCAGGATGAGATGGATTGACACAGAAACTGGGGTTATGAGGGTAGGTATACTGGAGACAAGAGATTGATCAGAATTGATCAGACTTAAGAGCTATGGTGTATGTTATTGTTGTTAGGTGCCATTGAGTCAAGTACAACTCATAGTGACCCTATGAATAAAAGATCTGAACCCTGTGCTATCCAGCTCGATTCATCCTAACACTTCCTGAAACATAAGGGCCCATTGCAGCGGTCACTGTGTCAGTCTACCTGGTTGAGCATCTTCCTCTCCTTCACCAGCCCTTCACCCTTCGTAACATCATATCCTTCTCCAAGAAATAGCCCTTCCTAACAACATGCCCAAAGTTTGTAAGGCAAAGGAACACTCAAGTGGCATCCTCTCGAAGACATATCTGTTTGTTCTCTTGAATGTTCAGTGCTCTTCTCCAACACCACAGCTCAAAGGCATCAATTCTTTTTCTGTCATCTTCATTCATCAGCTCTCATATAGCAAGTGATCAGAAAGACTATGACCTGAATCAGATGCACCTTACTACTCAAACTATCACCTTTACTCTTCAATAATTTGGAGAGGTCCCTAACTGTAGATTTTCACAGTGCAATGTGTCTCCTTATTTTTGGACTACTGGTATCAAAGGTGTTAATTGTGGATCCATGTAAGATGAAGTTGTTGACAGTTTCAAGCTCCTCTCCATCCATCATAATTCTGCCTATTGGTCCACTGGTAAGAATCTTTATTTTCTTGACATTAAGGTGCAATCCATGCCGAAGGCTACATTCTTTGGTCATCTGCAACCAAGTGCTTCAAGTCTTCCTCACTTTCAGCAAAAAAGATTGTGTCATCTGCATAATGAAATTTATTGATGAGTCTCCCTCCAGTCTTGATGCTACATTCCTCTTCCTAAAGTACAGCCTCACAGATAATTTGCTCAGCATACAGATTAAATAGATGTGGAGAGAGAAAATAACCCTAACACACTCCCTTCTTAATTTTAAACCATGCAGTGTTCTGCTGTGTTTGCAGAGCAGCCACCTCGTCCCAAGTATAGGTTTTACATGAGCACCATTAAGTACTCTGGGATTCCCATTCTTTTCAGTATCAAAGAAAAAAATAAAAATGGATGTCGGAATAGACTCAAGACTCCACTGGAGTGTTGAGAAGCCAAACTAAAGGAAAACATGTCAAAGTGAAAGAACTGAACAGAATATTTCACAGGGCATCTCAGGAAGACAAAGCAAAGTATTATAATGGAATGTGCAGAGAGCTGGAATTGGAAAATAAAGAGGGAAGAACTTATTCTGCATTTCTCAGTCTGAAAGAACTGAAAAATTTAAGCCTCATGTCACAATATTGAAAGATGCTATGGGCATCAAAAGAAGATGAAAAGCATCAAAGGAAGATGGAGGGAATACACAGAGTCACTGTACCAGAAAGAATTGATAGACACTGAAAAATTTCCGGAAATACCATATGAACTGGAGCCTTGTGGTAATGAAAGAGGAAGTAGAAGCTGCATTGAAGGCATTGGCATAAAATAAGGCCCCAGGAATCGATGTGATACTAATTATATTGTTTCAAGTAACAGATGTAGTCTTGGATCCACTCACCATTCTATGCTAGGAAATTTAGAAGACAGCTGTCTGGCCAATGGATTGGAAGAGGTCTATAATTTTTCCCATACCTAAGAAAGATGATCCAACTGAATGTGGAAACTATCAAACGATATCATTGATAATTACATGCAAGCAAAATACTGCTGAAGGTCATTAAAAAAATGGCTGAAACAAACAAACAAATAAATAAATAAGGAACTTCTAGAAGTTCAAGCAGGATTTAGAAGAGGCCATGGCTCCAGGGATATCATTGCTGATGTTAGATGTATCCTGGCTAAAAGTAAAAAAATACCAAAAGAATGTCTATTTGTGCTTTATTGCTTATGCCAAGGCATTTTATTGTGTGGCTCATATGGTACATAGGGGTGCTATAAGTCACTGTTGACTTAATGACACATAGGAACAGTTAATAAAGATGGGAACTCTGATGGCTTTGTAGTAAGGAGTTGTGCTGGCAACCCAAATGCAATGCAGTTTGAATCCACTAGCTTCTCTGTGGGAGAAAAATGGGCCGTTTCCTTCTTTGCAATTTGCTGCTCCTTAAAACTTACTGGAGGGGCAGCAGTGTCTCAGTTCTAACTGGACCATATGTAACTACAGTTATTCAAGAAAGGAGTAATGGAAGTGTAGTTTGTGATGTATTTCCACAAGCTGCTCTATGGGGGAATGATGGATGGTCTCCTCCAGGAAAGATTTATTTACAGACTTTGACACTGAATGAACGAACTCAAAAGGAGTGAGGTTGGTTTCCTTTTCTTTTTAAATTTAGTCATTACAGTTATTATTACATAATAATCTGCTTACTAAAAAAATTGGTAGTGCAAATTCACTAGCTCTTCCTTTAAAGAAAGATGGACCTCCTCCTGTAAAAGATTTACAGCATTAGAAATCCAATGGAAGGTCAGTGTGACTTGCTAACAGTGTTTTTGGCTTGAGCTTTAGTTGTTAAAGATTTTAGCTTTGAAACTTACTAGCTCTATAATTTTTCTAAGCCTCATCTGTAATATTTTAATGATGTATTTTGAGTTGTAGACTTCTGAAAAGACTACATGAATCCTTTTCAAAATAGAATTTTTAAAAAAAAAAAATGTTGTGTGTGTTCAGAAACAGAAGCTGTGGGTTTGATGTTTTCTAAGCTGAAGGTTCCCCCAAATCCTAGCTATGATTTTGGAAACTAGCAGCAGAAATGGTAGCTTTGTATGGGTGTAAAATACCCAGGATCAGTGATTTAGACTGTTGTTGTTGTTGTTAGGTGCCGTTGAGTCATAGAAGACTCATAGCGACCCTAGGAATGAAAGGCTTGAGCACTTTTCATAGAGTTTCCAGAGGCAAGCCGTTTTGGAAGTGGATACCCCTCCTGCTTCCGGGCTTGTTTTAATTGGGAAGCTCCAACAAACACTGTCCACCATGTTAACCATTATCACTTTTGGCACATCAGTGTCCCAGTGTTCAGCATCACAGCAACCACGAGTTACCTCTGTACAGCAATCATAGACCAGTACTATACCACCTAGAAGAATGTTTGACAGGAAAACAATTTGAACCTGGCCTGAGGGCTGCAGATTAAAATCTACCTTGGGCTTGGTAGCATAACTTTCTTGTCCACTAGACCAACGTAGCTCTCTCTATGTTGTCGGGTTTAAAGTATCAGAAGACAGAAGTTATCAGAAGAGCCCAAAACTGGCAAAGCAACTGCAAATTACAGGTTCATCACTAAGAGCAAGGAATTCCAAGAGTTAACATTGTCTCTACTCAAATCCTTGTCTATCATATTATGGAGGCACAGGGAGATATTTTGGGTACCTGGAGAACAGGAAAAGAAAGGATAGATAATGAACTGAAATGGGGAAGAAAAGGACTATTTAAAAGGAATAGATGATTAGACATCTGTATGACAATTAATAATCTAGAATGAGTCTTTCATTACACAGTAAATTGGGAGAAGGAATGGGAAGAAAGTGTGTGTATCAATGAGTGAGTGAAAAACCATCTTTTCTGTAAACTTTCACTAAAATCACAATTTAAAAAACAAAACATAAACCCAAACATTAAGAAGAAAGGAATATGAACAGGTCAATACCTTGTAAGCAAGATGGATTTCAAAGTTTTATTTCAAGCAAGATAATTACCTTCCTGAAGAAAAAAGTAGGTAATCCTCAAAATAACAAAATTCAGTCCAGAGTCACCGCAATGAATTATCTATCATATCCAATTTTCAACACCAACGCCACCAACAACACTGGACAAGAAAATGTGACCCAGAAAATACAAACTTTTGAGTCAGAACCAACTTTTGAATTTAGAAAACAATGAAAGAAAATACGTTTTAAAATTAAATAATAGTCTCAATAAAGGACCATATAAGGAATTTTCACTTAGAAATAGAAAATAATTTTAAAGTAGACATTTTAGATATAAAAAATATAATAATTGCATTTAATTTCTTTATATGGCCTCCAATAGACCAGAAAAATAAGAAGAAATAATGACTTTAAAGACAAATCAAAGATTAGCGGGAAATGAATAAAATCCTAGAGACCACTTCTAGCTACATCATCAGTTGCTCACTGCCAATTATGAAGAGAAAATCTTTCTGTCAAAAGAATACCCCAAAATGGCATTATATAGAGAGAAACAATGATAAGATTAGTGACTGACTTTTCATTTTAAAACAAGAAAAGCAATTACATATATGTGAATACATATGAAACAATATATTTGCATATTTTTCTTTTATTTTCATACTTTGAATATTTTGTGAGGAGACTCCAGTTCATAGGAAAAGACGTCATACTAGGGGAAAAAAGTAAAGGGTCAGCCAAAGAGAGGAAGACCCTAAAAGATGGTTTGGCACAAAAACAAACAACATGACAGAAATCCTGAAGATGGCTCAGGATAGGTCAAAATTTCAGTCTGAGGTCCATAGGATGACTAACTAAGGTTGTAGTTGACTTGACGGCATCTACCAAAGCAATATAATTGATGGATTTGTAGAATAAGTAGGTAATAATAACACTAAGGACCAAAATGATGAGTGAAATTACCCAGTTTCAAGGTTCTAACATTTAACATATTTTAACATATTATCCTAATTTATTAAATATACCACCAGAGCGCCCCATTTTTGTTGTTAGGTACTACTGAGTCAACCACAACTCATAGAGACCCTATGAGCAACAGATGAAACCTTTCCCTGTCCTGTGCTGTCTTCATGACCTCTACTCTGCTTGAGTTCATTGTTACAGTCAGCTCAATCCATCTCCATCTTAATCCATCTTCTTCTCATTTGCTGACCCTCCATCTTTCCCAGCATGTCTTTTTCCAAGAACAGCCCCTCCTGAAAACATGCTTAAAGTATGTGAGACAGAGATTCACCATCCTTGCCTCTGAATAGCATGATGATTACACACACACTCTAGCAGGAATGTGTTTGTTCTTCTTTTAGCATTCCATAATATATATAGTACTGTTCATCAACACCACAATCCATTCTTCTTTGGAATTCCTTTGACATTCTCCTGCTTTCACATGCTTAGGAAATTATTGAAAATACCATATTTTGGATTAGTTGTACCTTAGTCTTTAAACTGATACCATTGTTCTTTAGCACTTTGGAAAACTCCTTAACAGCAACTGTTGCTTCCATAGGTGTTGATTCTAGATCCAAGCAAAATGAAATCTATGACAACCTCAATCTTCTCTTTGTCTGCCATGATGTTGCCTATTTGCCCAGTGTAAAGGATTTTGTTTTCTTGATGTTGAGATGGTGAAGCCTGTACATGGTGAAGGCTGTAGTCTTTTTATCTTCTGCAATATGTTAAACCTCCTTTACTTTCTGCAAGCAAGTTTATGTCATCTGCACAATGCAGGTTGTTAAGTTTTTCACCAATCTTGATGGCCCATTGTTCATATAGTTTAGCTTCTTGAATGATTTTCTCAACATACAAGTTGAATAGGTAAGGAGAAAGGATACAGTGCTAATGTACACCTTTCCTGATATTAAACTATGTAGTGTTCCCTTGTTCAGACAGCTGTTTCTTGGTCTGTTTAGGTCACATCGTGAACACAGTGAAGTGTTCTGGGATTCTTCATAATTTGTTTTCAGTTGCTGTTATGTACTATTGAGTCAACTGTGACTCATAGTGACCCTATGTACCATATCGCTTAACCTTACCTTAGCCTAAGCCAATCTCACTGTCTCTGACACACGTACCTCTATCTCATTCTGAGTCTTCCTCCCTTCTCTCCACCCTTCCAAGCATCATCCGTCTCCAAGGACTGATCTCTCTTGGTAATATGCTGCCCAAAGTATATCACATGGAGCTTCAAAACACTTGCCACTAAGGAACCACTTAGCTTTACCCTAACCAGGACAGATCTGTTTGTTCCCTTGGCGGTCTGTGATATGTTCAGTACTCTTCTCCAGCACCACAATGCAAAGGCATTATTTCTTCTGTCATCCTTATTCATTGTCCTGCTTTCTGATGCATAGCAAATAATTGCAAATAGTATCACTTGGATCTGGTGCACCTTAGTTTCTAGACTGAAAAATTGAAGACTGCAGGAAATGCTTCAGGTCCTCCTCAATTTTGGCAAGCAAAGTTGTATCATCTCTATAGCACACATTACTGGTGAATCTTCTTCTAATCCTGTTGCCACATTCCTCCTTCTTAAAGACTAATCTACTGAATAATCTGAAACTATGCTTCTATTCAGTATTATCCATAATTTGTTATGATCAACACAAATGCTGTTGAGTCAATAAAGCACAAGTAAACATTTTTCTGATATTCTGTGCTTTCAGTCTAATTACTGTAAAACTTGACAGAGCTAAAGGCGTAAATAGACAAGTCCACAGTAGGAGTTACATTTTGACACACTTCTCTCATTATCAGAAAGCACAATATATAACCGAAACTGACTATTTCTAAGTCAGTTCTGTCTCATAGCAACACTATAGAGTATCACTGTCCCATTGTGTTTCTAATTTATAATCTTTACAGAAGCCGACTGATGCATCTTTCTCTTATGGGGTGCCTGGTTGATTCATACCTCCGAGCTATGGGTTAACTTCTAAGCACATAATAAGTACAGCCCCAGGACTCCTTAATAGAACAGTCAACCCTATCTAGCTAAAGTTAATGAGAATATGTTCTTGTTAGGCACAATCATGTGAGCTCTAACTCTATGTAATTCTATGTGAATATGATCAATGCTGCACCATCTACACAATATCTTTTGTGCTGAAGCCTATTGTTGGAAGCTACTGTGTCAGTCTGTCTCCTTGAAGATCATCTTCCTTTTTGCTCATCTTCTCCTTTACCAAACTGAAATCTTTCTGCAGAGACAAGCCCTTCCTGTTACCAAACTTAAGAATTATGTGAGACAAAGCTTTCTGTCTTTACTTCTAAGCAGTAATGAGTGTACTTCTTCTAAAACAGATTTGTTGATTTCTTTTTGCAGTTGTTCAGTATTATTCTACAAAGTCACAATTCACAGACATCAATTCTTTACTTTTCCTTATTCATATTCTAACTTCCATCAAGGATATCATACATCAAGAAAGCAAAAGGTTATTTAAAAGAAAGGAGAGAAAGAAAAGACAAAAATGTATGCCCAAAGAGACTTAAAAGTTTGCTTTAGAACACAGAC
This sequence comes from Elephantulus edwardii, assembly GCF_000299155.1. Lineage (NCBI taxonomy): Eukaryota > Metazoa > Chordata > Mammalia > Macroscelidea > Macroscelididae > Elephantulus > Elephantulus edwardii. The sequence goes on from NW_006400061.1 coordinate 875,418, forward strand.
TAGTTAAAGCAAAAAAAGAAATGTTGAAAAAAAGAAATTCTGAACAGAAGATTTCAAAGAGCAATTTGAGAAGATAAAACAAAGTATTATAATGAAATGTGCAAGGATTTGGTGCCAGAAAATCAGAACATGCATGACATTCTTAAGCTGAAAGAAGTGAAGAAAATATTCAGACCTTGAGTTGCAATACCATTGAATAACACAGGTGCAAGGTGACACAAGGTCACTGTACCAAAAAGAATTAGAGACGCCAGCCATTTCAGAAGATATCAGAAGGAAAAGTTCCATGTTTATCCAATTCCTAAAAAAAGACAGTCTGACAGATTGTGAACATTATTAAACCATTATTGTCATTGTTATGTGCCATCGAGTCGCTTGCGACTCAGCGACCCTATGTACAAGAGCCCTAAACGCCTTTCTATCCTGTGCCAACCCAGCCGTCTCAGACGCACTCATTCCCTCCACTCCACTCACAGAATCGATCCATGTCATCGAGGATCTTCCTCTCCTGCGACGCCCCTCTATTCTGCCAAACATGATGTTTCTCTCCAAGTACCAGTCCCCTCCTTGCAACATGCCCAAAGTATGTCAGACGAAGCTTCAGAATCCTTGACTCCAAGGAGCATTCCGGCTTCACCTTCTCCAGGACAAACCTGTTTGTTCTCCTAGCAGTCCATGGCATATTCAAGACTCTTCTCCAGCACCACAGCTCAAAGGCATCAATTCTCTTTCTATCATCCCTACTCACTGTC
>NW_006400061.1:876402-883666 GCF_000299155.1 Elephantulus edwardii
CTGATGCTGCCAATTGGCCCAGTGGTGAGAATCTTTGTTTTTTTGATGTTGAGCTTCAATCCATATAGGAAGCTGCAGTCCTTGACCTTCTGCAGCAAGTGCTTCAGGTCCTCCTCAGTTAAACCATAGTATTAATATCAAATACAAATAAAATCATAAAGATAATTTTTTAAAGGCTGGAATATTACATGGATAGGGAATGGCAAAATTCAAGCTGGCTTCAGAAAAAAAAATGTAGAGCTAGAGATGACATGTGTATCTTGGCTGAAAACAGAGAATACCAGAAAACTATTTCCTAAATTTTATTTACTATAGAACAGCGCTTGACCATATTGCTGTTGTTGTTATATGCCATCAAGTTGCTTGCTACTCATAGTGACCCTGTATACAATAACTCTGAACCCTGCCCTATCTTGAGCCAATTTCATAGCCTCTGACGCACTTACCCCTATTATCTCAACACTGAGTCACTCCATTTCACTCAAGGTCTTCCTTTCTTGTGCTGTCCCTCAACCCTTGTAAGCACAATGTTCTTCTCCAAGGACTGGTCCCTCCTTGCAACATACTCAAAGTATATGAGACAGAGCTTCAAAATCCTTGCCTCCAAGGAGCACCATGGTTCCACCCTTTCCAGAACAAATTGTTTTATTATTCTCTTAGCAGTCCATGATATATTAAAAACCCTTTTCTATGTTACTGTAGAGGAATCCCACTAATTTTGAGATGTTGATCTTGTATCCTGCAACCCTACTAAAACTAGTCCACTAGCTCTTCAGGTGGTTAACAGACACATGAAGAAATACTCCAGATCACTGGCAATAAGAGAGATGCAATTCAAAACCACACTGAGATACCATCTCACTCCAGTAGCAGTGACAAAGTTTAGTAGGACAGCAAGCAATAAATGTTGGACAGGATGAAGAAAGGTGGGAATTCTTATTTTTTGTTGGTGGGATTGTAAAATGGTGCAACCACTCTGGAAGACAGTGTGTTGTTTCCTCAAAAAGCTGAACATAGAAATTCCATATGAGTCAGCTATTCTACTACTAGGAATATACCCCAAAGAAGTTAGAACTGAGACATAAACAGAGATTTGTACACCATTGTTCATAGCAGCATTATTCACCATCCAAGAACATGGAAACAGACCGAATGTTCAACCACAACCAAATGGATTGAGAAATTGTATACATTCACACAGTAGCATTCTATACAGACTCAGGAGCAACAGTTTTGAAAAATACTACAGAACTTGGGAGAGATGGGGGAGTATTAGCTGAGTGAACTAATGCAGTCTCATAAGGACAGATACTGCATAAAACCATTATGGTAAAAATAGAAGGATAACTAGTAATACATGTATGGGAACTCAAGGAAGAGGAGGGCTGAGTATGGGTAGGGGCAAAACCACAGGTTTTCACAGTTTGGTGACTGGAAAGAAGGAGGAAAGGAAATGGGAAGGATTTAGATGAAAAGACAGGGTAATGGTGGGCAAGGTTCAATAGTGATTATGAAACCTATACTTGGACCAACAGGCAGTAGTCAGAACAGAGTAGGGTAACACTGCATGTTTCAAAATTGGGAAGGGTGTACGCCAGGGACGCATCCTGTCTCCATACCTTTTCAACATGTATGCAGAGCAGATTATCCGAGAGGCTGGGCTCTATGAGGAAAATTGTGGCATCAGGATTGGTGGAAGATCTATTAACAATCTCCGTTATGCAGATGACACAACCCTGCTTGCTGAAACTGAGGAGGACCTCATGCACTTGCTCCGAAGGGTCAAGGAGTGCAGCCTTCAGTATGGACTAAGGCTCAATGTCAAGAAGACAGAGATTCTCGCCACTGGACCAATTGGCAGCATCAGGATGGATGACGAAGAGATTGAGATTGTTCACAGCTTCAGTTTGCTTGGCTCCACAGTCAACACTCTTGGCACCAGCAGTCAGGAAATCAAAAAGCGTATCGCGATGGGAAAGTCTGCTGTTAGGGACCTCTCTAAGGTACTCAGGAGCAACAGTGTCTCTCTGGAGACTAAGGTGCGCCTGATACAGGCCATGGTCTTTGCAATCGCTTGTTATGCATCAGAGAGTTGGACAATGACTAGGGAGGACAGAAGGAGAGTGGATGCTTTTGAGCTGTGGTGCTGGAGAAGGGTACTGAATGTACCCTGGACTGCCAGGAAAACAAACAGATTTATCTTGGAGAGGATTAAACCAAGCTACTCCTTGGAGGCAAGGATTCTGGGGCTTCATCTGACATACTTTGGACATGTTGCAAGGAGGGACGGGTCCTTGGAGAGGGACATCATGCTTGGGAGGGTGGAGGAACAACGCAGGAGGGGAAGACCCTCTATGAGATGGATTGATTCGGTGACTGGGGTAATTGGGATGGGTGTGTCAGAGGCGGTGCGGTTGGCTCAGGATAGAGCAGGGTTTAGGGCAGTTGTGCATAGGGTTGCTATGAGTCGGAAACGACTCGACAGCACATAACAACAACAACAACAACAACAATGCATTAGAGGTCTGAGATATCAGTGAAGAATAGTGTGAAACACAAGGTATATCAACTTTTTAAACAGGCCAATAAAAAATAACAAAACACAAAATACTTCTCTAGCACCACAACTCAAAGGCATCAGTTCTTCTTTTGTCGTCCATAGTCATTGTCCAGGTCTCTGAGGCATAGCAAGTAATTGGGTTGAATCAGGTGTACCTTAGTCTCTAGACTGACCTTGGTACTCCTGACAGCAGATTTTCCCAATACAGTTTGTCTTTTGATATTCTGGCTGCTGCTGCTGATAGTGTTGATGCTGGGGTCAAGCAAGCTAAAGCTGTTTACAGTCTCAATTTCTTCTCTGTCTATCGTGATGTTGCTAGTTGGCCCAGTGGTGAAAATCTTTGCCTTCTTGATGTTGAGCTTCAGTCCATATTGCGCACTACAGTTCTTCACATTCTGCAGCAAATGCTTCAGGCTTTCCTCAGTTTTAGCAAGCAAGATTGTGTCATCTGCATAATTCAGGTTTTTGACGAGTCTTCCTCAAATCCTGATGCCACATTCTTCCTCATAAAATCGAAATTTTTATATTTGTGTGAAGAATGGAAATTCCAGAACAATTTAAATTGCTCATGAGAAAGAAACCTGCACAAAGATCAAGAAGCAATTGCTTAAAGGAAATATGGGTATTTCTGGGTTTAAAATCAAGAAAGCTGTGTCAGGCCTGTTTCCTTTCATTGTTCCTATTGTAGTATGGATACTGAGCAAATAATCTGGGAAATCGAATTAAAGAAGACGACTCTAGGGGAGCTCTGGTGGCCTAGTGGCAAGAAGTTGCAACTACAATCCCAGAGGTGCCCGGTTCGAATCCACCAGATGCTCGGCCGGGGAAGGAGGGGCAGTCTCCTCCTGTACCAGTCAGATCTGATTTGACGGTACACACACACACAAAATAATAAAAAAAAAAGAAGACGACTCTAGATTTCAGCATGAATTATACCTCAATTTAAAGAAAACAGAAATCCACTATTAGACAGCATCATTATAAACAAAGAAAAGATTTAAAGACTTTCTATTACTTGGGCCCACAATCAATACCAAGAAGTGCTTGTTGTGATCGAATCAGAACCTCCTCATAGCTGACCATCTGGTGGGTTTCCAAGGTTATAAATCCCACAAGAAAAGTTTGCTCATCTTTCTTTTGAGGAGCTGCTAGTGGGTTCAAACTGCCAGAGAAGTGCACCCTTTAGTTTAGCATTGCACCTCTCTTATGCCCCATGGGGTAACAGTCAAGAAATCAAGTGATGTATTGGTAAGGGGCTGCAGTGCCAATCCAAAGCCATACGGTTTGAATCCACCATATGCTCCATGGGAGAAAGATGGGCATTCTGCTTCTGTGCAATTTACTGTCTCTGAAAACTCACTGGAGGGTAGGCTATAGGTCCATTCTGACTCATTGGGACAACAACAATGGGCAGACCTGCTGCAGAGGACTTCTTTAAAGTGTTAAAGTGTTAAAGAGCTGAGGCTCAACATGAAATAGAGCTGACCTGAGTCAGGTGCATTCGTCGAAGCTTGCTGAAGGAATGGTGATGGGAGGGAGTTGACAACATTACTGCTAGGACTTAGAGAACTTTGTAACACTGTCCTAAAGCACGAGACTGGTAAATTATTCCCTGTTGACAACCTGAATTTGAACATGTTAACTTCCTTAATGAACTCTATAATTGTGATTAGAGTTCAGTGAGGTCTGCATGGTTATTGCAATAGATTTCAGTTCTAATAGAGCAATAATATGGGTGTTGAAATTAGAAATAGGGATGGACGTGAGAGGAATGTGTCTGATTTCAAGGGAATTGTGTTTGTATTGTACATGTTCTTGGTGGGGACAGTTCCCCCTTGTGAAGTTAGGAGAGATCAGGTGTGGCTGTCCCCACATTGCCCATCCTCTTTTTACCAAAATGGATGTGAGAAGAAACTCTGAATATTTCACTGGATTGCAGAGAAGCCAAAGCAGAAGGAAGAATTCAAGATACTAAAGAGCTGAACAGAAGATTTCAAAAGGCAGCGCGGGATGACAAAATAAAATATTACAATGAAATGTGCAAGGAGCTGGAGTCAGAAAATCAGAAGGGCTGAACTCGCTCAGCATTTCTTAAGCTCAAGGAACTGAAGAACAAATTCAAACCTCGAGTTGCTATAATCAAGGATGCTTTAGGCAGAAGAGTAAATGATCCTGGAAATATTAAAAGAAGATGGAAAGAATATACCGAGTCACTGGATCGAAAGGAATTGGCAGACACAGAAGAATTTAATGAAATAACATATGAACAAGAGCCTACAGTGATGAAGGAAGAAGTTCAGGCTGAATTTGAAGGAAATAGCAAAAAATAAGGCCCCAGGAATGGATGGTATACCAGTTGACATATTTCAGCTAACAGATGCTGCCCTGGACATGCTCACCAAATTGTGCCAAGAAATCTGGAGAACAACCACTTGGCCAACTGACTGAAAGAGATCGATATTTGTTCCCATCCTAAAGAAGGGTGACCTAACAGAGTGTGAAACTATAGAACAATATCATTGATTTCACATGCAAGCAAGATTCTACTGAATATTATCCAAAAATGACTGGAACAGCACATCAGCAGAGAACTGCCAGAAGTCCTGGCTGGATTTAGAAGTGGTCATGGTACTAGGGATATTGTAGCTAATGTTAGATGGATCTTAGCTGAAAGCAGGGAATACCAGAGGAATGTCTATCTGTGTTTCATTGATTATGCAAAGGTGTTTGACTGTGTGGATCATAACAAACTGTGGCTGACTCTGAGAAGAATGGGAATCCAAGAACACTTGATCCTGCTAATGCGAAACCTATACCTGGACCAAGAGGCAGTCGTCAGAACAGAGCAAGGAAACACTTCATGGTTCAATATTGGGAAGGGCGTACGCCAGGGATGTGTCCTGTCTCCACACCTTTTCAAGCTGTATGCAGAACAGATTATCCGAGAGGCTGGGCTTTATGAGGAGAAATGCGGCATCAGGATTGGTGGAAGATCTATCAACAATCTACCGATGACACAACCCTGCTTGTTGAAACTGAGGAGGACCTGAATTGGTTGCTGCAGAGGGTCAAGGACTGCAGCCTTCAATATGGATTTAGGCTTAATATCAAGAAGACTGATTTCCACCACTGGACCAATTGGCAGCATCAGGATGGATGATGAAGAGATTGAGATTGTTCACAGCTTTAGTTTGCTTGGCTCCACAGCCAACATTCTGGGCACTAGTAGCCAGGATTTTAAAAGACATATTGCTGTGGGAAAGTCTGCTGTTAGGGACGTCTCCAAAGTACTGAAGAGCAGTGGTGCCACTCCAGGACTAAGGTGCATCTGCTACAGGCCATGGTCTTTGTAATCAGTTGTTATGTGTCAGAGAATTGGACAATGACTAGAGAGGATAGAGGAATTGATACCTTTGAGCTGTGGTGCTTGAGAAGAGTATTAAGGGTACCATGGACTGCTAAGAAAACAAACAGATTCATCCTTGAAAGGGTTAAACCAGCTGCTCCTTGGAGGCAAGGATCCTGAGGCTTCATCTGACATACTTTAGACATGTTGTAAGGAGGGACTGGTCCTTGGAGAAGGACATCATGCTTGGGAGGGTGGAGGGACGGCGCAGGAGGGGAAGGCCCTCTATGAGGTGGATTGATTCAGTGATTGGGGTAATCAGGATGGATGTATTGGAGACAGTGCGATTGGCACAGGACAGAACAGAGTTTAGGGCTGTTGTACATAGGGTTGCTATGAGTCGAAAGCTACTTGATAGCACATAACAACAACTACAACAATTATATATTCTGGTGACCTAATGACAAGACACTGCACTGCAATCCCAAAGTCACGTGGTTTGAATCCACCGGTTTCTTTTTGGGAGAAGGATGGGCAGTCTTCTCCCTTATGATTAGCTGCCTCTGAAAACCTGCCAGAGGGTCAGTTGGGGGTTGGTTCCAACTCTGGTACACAATAACAACAACAACAATTATATATTCTTTTAAAAAAGGACAAATTAAATTATTTCACAATTGTGAAATTCTTTAGTAAGCTAGAAAATAAAGAGCAAATTGAACTAAAAGTAACAATAAGTATTTTTAAGAACAAACATTTAAATAGAAAATAAATTAAGTAGAGAAAATGAAAAAGGACTGATTTGCTCCCTGTCTACTCTCCCTCTCGCCAACACCAAGAATGAATAATACCCACTCTGACCTTTTCAGCATTGTAGTAGTGGAGTTCCTATCACATGATGTGTGGCAAAAGACATGAATAAAAAGTACAATTAAACCAAGTCTCATAAAGACAAATGCTGTGTAAGACCAATATTGCAGAATGAGTATGATAATCCAAGGGGGAGTACTTATTCATAGGGCCACATAATTTGATATGTGAAGAGGGAGGGTAAAGGAACGAGGAAAGAGCCAGTGTGAAAAACAATGCATATGAACCAGTATAATTTATACATACACACACACACACACACACACACACACACACACACACATATGTTGTTGTTATGTGCCGTTGAGTCATTTGCGACTCATAGCGACCCTATGCACAACAGCCCTAAACCCTGCTCTACCCTGAGCCAACCGCACTGCCTCTGACACACCCATCCTGATTACCCCAGTCACCGAATCAATCCATCTCATAGAGGGTCTTCCCCTCTTGCGCCATCCCTCCACCCTCCCAAGCATGATGTCCCTCTCCAA
>NW_006400061.1:884801-892059 GCF_000299155.1 Elephantulus edwardii
GATCCATCTAACATCAGCAACAATATCCCTAGTACCACGACCCCTTCTAAACCCAGCCTGGACTTCCGGCAGTTCTCTGCTGATGTGCTGTTCTAATCTATGAAAATAAAAGAAAGAAATGAGAAGTAAAAAGCCCCCAACACCACTGTTTTGGAAAACTGGTAAAACTGTCTTTCATTTTAAACCTAATTATATAATAGTTTTAAAATCCTGAAAAGTTAACCCCCCAAAATATAAGAGAATTAATAAAATCACATGAAAATATACTGTGTTGGGATTAAGTTAACCTAAAAGTGACACCTCTCTGATGTTTTTAATCCAAAAAAGATTCCTCGGTAGAAAGTTAGGCCATCTTCTGTGTTATTTATGTCTTCAGAAACTCTCTGGAGGATTAATAATGAGTCAGTTCTGAGGTTTTTAAAATCAGTATTTTCTACATAAACTCAAATCATTTGGAAAAAGACATAAAAATAGAATAGTATTTTTACTGCATCTAAAACAATAAAAGCTTCAGGATAAGTATAACATTAAAAGAATTGTGAAAAGATTTCAGGAGGCACTCATCCTAATAAATGTAGAGTTAAACCCTGACTATGAATTGAAAGACATGATCCTGCTAAGATACTAACTCTGGCTAAGTTGGTTTATAGTGTCAAATGCCTTGGGTATGTATATGCATAAAATTAGAGCATTATTGATCCAAGATAGTTTTATTTCTTTGATAAATAACTTCCATAGTCTATAAATGTTGTAAAACATTTTAAAAAGTAATTTTTCTAACAGATTTTAAATGGATACTGCCATCTGTCAGAGATTGCATAAACTGACTTATGAATATTCTTGGTAATATATATAGATTCAAAAGTCTCAAATGAAATCATGATAAGAGTCATATTCATGTAGTATTTATTCTAGGAATAAAGGGGTGATGTTAATATATTTCAGTCTGAAATTGCTTGAATGTGCAATTAAGATGCACTCATAAAAATTATTGACTGGAATGCAAAGGTGGAAACAAAGAAAAAGGACTGGTAGTTGGAGAATACAGACTTAGTAACAGAAATGAGTCCAGAGAGTGAATTGTAGAATTTTGTACAGTTAATGATTTATTCATTGCAAATAACCTGTTTTAAAATATATAAATAAACATCAACTATACGCATAGTTGTTGTATTCCATTCAGTCCAAACCAACCCATAACTGACTCTGGTGGTTTTCAGAGGCAGTTAATCACACAAGAAGTGATTGTTTCTTGCCAAGAACCTGCATTGCAATCATAAATACAAGCAGTTCGAATCCACTAGCTCAATGGAGGATGGGCAATCTCCCATGTGATTTACTGCCTCTGGAAACCCTGTGGAGGGTCACCTATCAGTAGATTCTGACTTGCAAACAAATTACAACAGCATACACAAAGACCTTACCTGATAGACTACACAGGAATCATATTGACTACACAGGTAGAAAGAGTCAATGGATAAGCTCAACATCAGCAGTCAAAAGCAAGACCTGGGGCTGACTGTGGAACAGATCATCATTTACTTGTGTGCAAGTTGAAAGTGAAGCTGAAGAAAATTAAATCAATAAGTGCAAAACACAGCCCACCTCTCTCTCCTTCCTAAATTTAAATTTAAACCAAAATATGACTGACGTCTCTTTTCCACCTAAATTTATATCTTCAAATCATGAATAGATTTGATGCTTTGAACACTATTGTTGGGTTTTTAAAAATATTTTAAGATAAAACAAAGACAAGTTCGTATGCATTGTGTTTCACACTATTCTGCATCCACAGTGTGTTTCATACAATCACTCCCATGCATTGTTTTATAAAATCAATCACCATTTGACCTTGCCCATCACTACCCAGTCTTTTCAGGTCCCTCATTTCTTTCACTCCCTGCATTCAGCCACCAAATTGCAGCCCTGTGGTTTCACCCCTACCCATCTTTACCCTTTGCTTCCACCCCTTCCCCCTTTGGGTCTCCATACATGTTTTACTAGATAGCCTTCTATTTTTACATTAATGGTTTTATTCAGTATTTGTCCTTATGAGACTGTGCTAGTTCACTCAGCATAATGTTCTCTAGTCTTTCCCAAGTTAGGTAGTATTTTTCAAAATCATTGCTTGAGTCCTGCATAGTATTCCATTGTATGAATATACCACAATTTCTCAATCCATTCAGCTATAATTGGATATAATTTGGCTGCTTGTGATGGTGAATAATGCTGCTATGAACATTGGTGTACAAATTGCCATTTGTTTCTCAGTTTTAATTTCCTTGGGATATATTCCTAGTAGTGGAATAGCTATGTCTTATGGAATTTCTATGTTCAGCTTTTTGAGAAGACAGCAAATTACCTTCCAGAGTGATTATACCATTTTACAGTCCCACCAACAGTGTATAAGTGTTCCCACCTCTCCACATCCTCTCCAACATTATTGCTTGCTGCTCTGCTAAATTTTGCCACTGCTACTGGTATGAAATGGTATCTCATTGTGGTTTTGATTTACATCTCTCTTATTGCCAGTGATTTTTTAGCATTTTTTCTTGTGTCTGTTGGCCATCTGAATATCTTCCTCTGTGAAAAGTTTCCATGTCTTTTGCCCATTTTGTAATTGGGTTATTAGTCTTTTTATTCTGGAGGCCCAAGAGTATTCTGTAAACTTTTGTTATGAGAACCTTGTCTAAGATGGCATTGCCAAATGATTTTTCCAAGTCAGTAGGTTTTCTTTTACTATTTAGTATTCATAGGGTTTTCAGAAGCCTTTAATTAGGAAATTAGATGGCCCATCCTTTTTTGTAGTCTGTCTCAATCAGAGAACTTCATCAAAACCCATTCACGATGGGAAACCCTTTTGGAATTTGACACACCAGTGGCAAAGATTTTAGAATCACAGAAACCCCAAGTAATCACAGTATAGCAAACTGACAGATAAGAGCTGCACCACTTAGATCAATATTCTCTCCAAACACAATCAATAGCAAGCTGACTTTTAAATACAAAGACCTGCCCACCAGATCCTGTTTGCCCACACAGAGGCTTCCCACCCAAGCCTTCAGTATGGATTGTGTCTCAGTATCAAGAAAAAAAAGACTCTTACCACTGGAACAATAGACAGTGTTATGGTAGATGAAGAGGAGATGGAAACTGTCAACAGCTTCATCTTGCTTGGATCCACAATTAATACCCCTGGTACAAGCAATCAGGAAATAAGGAGATGCAATGCACTAGGAAAATCTGCAGTTAGGAACCTTTCCAGATTATAGAGGAATAGTGATGTCTGTTTGAGGATTAAATTGTGTCTGTTTCAGGCCATCCTCTTTGCAGTTACTAGCTATGCATCCAAGACCTGGACAGTGAATAAGGATGACAAAAAAAAAGAATTGATGCCTTTGATCTGTGATTTTGGAGAAGAGCCTGAACATCCCATGGGCGGCCAAGAAAACATCTAGATATGTCTTGGAGTGGGTGCAGCCAGAGTCCTCTTTGGAGGCAAGAATGATGAGACTTTGCCTCACCTACTTTGGACATATTGCTAGGAGGTATTATTCCTGGGAGAGGGATATGATGTTGGGAAGGGTAGAAGGTCGACAAGGGAGAAGGAAGATTCTCAAACAGGTGGACTGACATGGTTACTGCTACAATGGGCTCTTGTGTGTCAGGAGGTGTGAGGTTGGTGCAGGACAGGACTGGGTTCAGATCTTTTGTTCATAGAGTCGCTGTGAGTCATACTCGACTCAGTGGCACTTAAGAACAACAACAACAGGTGAAGTTTTTTATGAGCACAGATTTAATCTTTAGAAGGTTCCATTCATCATTTTTCTCCTCTCCAGATTGTGCATCTCTGGTTATATTTGGCAGTCTCCTTATGCCATAGAGTAGGCCTTCTAAGCTTGATTTCAGTTTTTCTTTTATGAACTTTATGATTGTGGGGTTTATTCGAGGACTCTGATCCACCTTGCGTTGATTTTTTTGTATGGTTTGAGATGTGGATCCTGTTTCAACTTTCTGCAGATTAAAGTCCAGTTTTTCCAGCACCATTTGTTAAAGAGGTTGTCATTTCCCATTTGATAGGTGTTATTTCCTTTTCTAATATCAGTTGACCATAGATAGAGAGGTCCATTTCTGAGTTCTTGATTCCATTCATTTGTCTGTGTGCCTGTTGTTGGACCAGTACTATGCTGTTTTGGTTACTACCACTGTGTAGTGAATTTGAAGTCAGATGTGCTATGCCTTCAACTTCATTTTTATTTTTCAGAATTGCTTTGCATATTTGGGGTGTCTTTCTTCAAATAAACTCAACAATTTCCCTTTATCTCCTTGAAAAGTGAATTTGGTATCTCGATTGGAATTGGATTGAACATGTAGATTGCTTTTGATAGGATTGTCATTTTTACAATATTGAGTCTTCATATCCATGAACGGAATATTTTTCCATTTATTTATTCTTTCATTGTGTCTCATAGAAATGTTCTGTAGTTTTCTTTGTATTGGTCTTTGGTGTCTCTGGTTAGGTTCACTTCCAAGTATCTCAGTTTGTGATTGGCTATTGTAAATAGTATTGCTTTCTTGGTTTCCTTCTCAGAGTTCTCTTTGTTACTATATAGAAATTCCACTGATTTTTGGATATCTTTACATCAGTGGCACTATGCAGTATTTGTCCTTTTGTGACTGATATATTTCACTCAGCATAATTTTGTTTATCGTAGGAGTACACAATGAGGGTTGCAGAGTGGATTATATTTGGGGTTGGGGGTGGGGTTGGGGGAGGTGCGGGGGAGATTGTGTACCAATGGGGGAGGTTTTTCTGTTGCTTTTCAAGGAGAGGAGCAAACGGAGTAGGAGGGGGGGCGGGGAGAAGGGTGCAACAATTAATGAATGGAATTCCAAAATCTCTGTAGATGTTCATTGAAATGAAAAATAAATAAATTTTTAAAAAGAGGTAAAATAATAAAAAAAATTAAAAAATTGAAAAAACCCAAAATGGCTGATCTCTGCTTTTTTTGAGACAACTTAATTTGTTTTCTCACAGTGTTTGAAGCTGCCTTGCTTTAGACATTATGTGAAGTTTTTCTTGATAAGTACTAGGTTGTTTCTGTTGTGTCTGTGTTAAGTTATTGGTAATTCTTACCTTTATTTTATTATTGATGAGTTGTCAGGTTAAAATATTCAATCTATAGGGTGAGGCACTCTCTTGAAAGCCTTTTCTGGGAAAATTTGCCTTGCCTGAAGTCTTTCAGGTTCTCTCTGTTCTGTGCAGTAATCTTGCCACAACATAGACCCATGTCCCAAACTCTTGTCCTTTTTCATCCTTGGAGTGGCCAAGTTGTATGACATCAGGAGCTCCACTCAAACAGTTTCTCTCTAGGGGGGTTCACGTCAGCTCTCTTGTTTGTAGCTCAACATGTCAGTTGAGAAAGCTGAGAAAGTCTTTCCCCTGCTTGTGGATCTGTGTCCCAAACGCTCTTGTCCTGTTTGGCCCTTCAGATGGCCCTGCAACTGCAGAGGCAAAGATCCCCAGATGAAAGGATCTATCCCAAGGGAAGTTTCAGTCTTGTCTCCTAACAAGCACCCCAAAATGCCCACTCTAAGCAACAGTGTCTCACCTCCTGCACTTTCTGTCCTTCAGCTTAATGTCTTCCTTTGTCTCTTGAGTGGTGTGAGATCAGGGCCACCAAGTTACACTGTTTAAATGCAAGGAGGTCTCAAGTTAGCCCTGTTGGCTGAAAAAGTCTTTCCCCTGCTTTGTGTCTCAAACACTCTTGTCCCGTTGGCCTCTGAGATGGCCCTGTAGCCAGGGAGGCAAAGAGCTCCTAATGGAGGAACCTATCCCCAAATTTCTACATTGAACATTATTGACTGAAGACAGATGAGTTGTAGAATGACAATCAAGGATGCCATCCATGAAGAAAGCAAAAGGTAAATACAAAGACAGAAAAGTAAATGCCAGAATGGATTTCAGAAAAGACTCTGAAACTTGCACTGGAGCTTAAAGGCCAAAAGAAAAGAAAAGAAATGCTGAAGTAAGAGCTCAACAGAGTATTTCAAAAGACAGCTCAAGAAGACAAAGCAGAGTATCAAAATGAAATGTGAAAAAAGCTGGCGTTAGAAAACCAAAAGTGAAGAGCACCTGCATTTCTCAAGCTGAAAGAACTGAAGAACAAGTTCAAATCTCTAGTTGCAATATTGGAGAATTCTGTGGCAAAATATTGAGTAATATGGGTAACATAAATAAAATCGAAAGAATACGGAGTCATTATACTAAAAATAATTGATTGATACTGCTTTCAGGAAGTAGTAGCATATATGATCAAGAGACAGTGGTAATGAAGGGAGAAGTTCAAGTTGCACTGAAGACCAAAAATAAGTCCCTAGAAGTTGAATACCAGTTGAGGTGTTTCAACTAACACATGCACCCTGGATGTGCTCACTAGTATGTGTCAAGAAATTTATACAACAGCTACCTGGTCAAATAGCTGCAATTGATCTATATCTATTCCCATTCAAAAAAAGGTGATCTAAAAGAGAGTAGACATTATTGAACAGTAACATCACATGGAAGTAAAATCTTGTTGTACTTATTGTTATTAAGTGCTGTTACGATGAGTATGACTCATGTCAACTCTAAACAAAAGATCTGAACCCTGTTCTATCCTGTACCATCCTCACACTTCTGACACACAAGAGCCCACTGCGGCAGTCACTGTGTCAGTCCACCTGGTTGAGGGTCTTCCTCCCCTTTGCCAACCCTCCTCTCTTCCTAACATCATGCTCCTTTCCAAGGAATTGCCCCTCCTAGCACCATGCCCAAAGTATTTTAGGAATAGCCACATCATTCTTGCCAATAAAATCTTGCTGAAGATTATTTAAAAATTACTAGAACAGTATTTTGACAGAGAATTTCTATAAAGTCAAGAAGCTATGGCATTAGGGATGTCAGTTGCTGAAGTAAGATGGCTCTTGGCTGAGAGTATTTATATTTTATAGACTATAGGGCAAAACATAACTTTTCTCATGTGCTTCTTGTTGTTGTTGTTATGTGCCATTGAGTCTAGAAAGAATCCTGGTAGTGTAGGACATTAAGTCCTGGCCTGCTGTTCAAAAGGGTGGGAGTTCAATCCTATTAGCACAGAGCAGGAAAAAGAAGAGCAAATCCTTTACAGCCCAGAACCCAATGAAGCGTCATTTTAAGTTGGAACTGACACAAAAGCAGGGGCTCTGAAAGGCAAGGTTAAGTATCAAAATGTGTATG
>NW_006400061.1:892159-904875 GCF_000299155.1 Elephantulus edwardii
CGGGGGTAAAGGGGAAAAAGTAACAAAGTCACAGAGTTTGGTGGGTAGAGGGAGGGAATGAAGTAATTAGGAAAGATCCAGTGGGGACCTGATCTCCTGTGCTTAGAAACTAAAAAAAAGTATATTACTCACTTTTTTGCAATATATGCTTTATTGTAGTTTCCTGAAGCCAAACTTACAGTATCTCTGAAGTATACCTTAATGTGAATGAGTTTGTGTTCCTTGTTTTTTCATGGGTTTTTTCTGCTGTGTAATGGGGTACTGAATTTTCTATACATATTGTAAGCCTTGAGTTTCTTTATTTTCTAGGAGGAGGATATGGTGTCCGCACAAGGAAGAGAGGAAGCATCAGATAGGCGCTTACAGCAGTTACAATGTAGTATAAAACAATTAGAAACAAGGTAAATTATTACTATATCTGTAAGTTCCAGAGATGATTTCACACCAGAGTGATAACTTAATAAATTTAGGCATTCTAAATCACACTATAATGACAAGGTTTAAAACCTGGTTTATTACATATTTTCTAAAAATACATTTAATAAAATATATCCATTGCTATCAGGTCTCTTCTGACTCATGGCAACTCTATATGTGTCTGACTAGAACTGCAGAATACTAGTACTTTCTTCTGTGGAGCCATTTGTTTGTTTTGAACCATCAACTTTTGGCTGATAAGCTAATTGTAAACTACATACTGATATTTTTAATTCAGATATCATTTGTTTAATAGGATTCTGCACCTTTTTCTTAGTATATTAATTTATGTCATAATTTTGTGAGATTTTTTCTCCATTTCTTCTAATTTGAGTGAAATTTTACAAATCATACTGATTTCTCATCAAATAATTCATAGGCATTCTGTTTTATAACATTAACTGCAATTGGTTATTTTCATTTATTACATTGTCTCATCAAACTTTATTGTTTACTGCCTTCCCCTTCACCCCTAGCTTGCCTATTTATTAGATTTTACTCCTTTCTTCATCCCTTCTCATAGTTGTTAACCCTTTAAGATTGAATGTATTGTTTTGTAAATCTTGAAATATCTTGAACATAGTCATAAAAAGATAATTATGATACAAGATTATTAGTATAAAATTCTAAGGAAAGATTTCTATCATAATTTTGAAAGAAAAGTGTGCTACTACATAATAGTACTTTTTGAAAAGGATTAAAAACTCTTAATAATCACGGATTTTTGTGTTACTATAGGCTGCTCCTTGGAGGCAAGGATTCTGGGGCTTCGCTTGACATGCTTTGGACATGTTGTAAGGAGAGACAGGTCTTTAGAGAGGGACATCATGCTGGGCAGAGTGGAGGGACAGTGCAGGATTGGAAGACCCTCTATGGGGATGGGTGTGTCAGAGGCAGAGGCAATGAGATTGGCACAGGATAGAGCAGGGTTTAGGGCTGTTGTACATAGGGTCGCTATGAGTCTCAAACGACTCGACGGCACATAACAACAACAGCAATTGGAGAACAAAGAACATCTTTTCTCTTTGAGATGTTTAGAGTAAGCCTATCTGATTTTAAGAAAATTGAAATTCTTTTTTTTACTTCTTCTGAAGAGTAATTAAAAATATTAAACCATAGTCAGGGGAAAGTTGATATTGCCTCAGTTTCTTCATAGTTCTAGACTCATACAGATAATGAAGAGAGCTCTGGTGGCCTAATGGTGAGTAGTTGTACTGCCAAACCAAAGGGAGACAGTTTGAATCTACCTCCTGTTCCATAAGAGAAAGATGGGCATTTCCTTCCTATATGATTTATAGCCTTTATAAACTTGTTGGAAGGTTCTGACTTGATGACACATACCAAGAACAGCAACACAGGTGAAAGAGGTGAACATAATATTTTCTAAACAGTGGAATAAGGACTAGTTCCTACAACTGACTCCTTTATATACATTTTGTGTATTGACCTCCTATCTTATGAAATCCATGGAAAGCTGAAGTTTCAACCTCAGCCTTGTCATTTCCCCAAAAAGCATGTTACTAGAACTTCCTGGTCCCAGTGCTGGTCTTGTGTTCTTGGGAGTTCTAAATAACTAATGGCTTTTTTGATCCCTTGGCCAATCACTGCTACATCCCATAGCTATCATCAATCAGTTCCATGTTTCTTAACAGAGCTATTGTCCTTTTGGATGAGACAATTCTTGGTTGTGATGGTGTCAGTAGTTATTGAATGTATAGCATCCCTGGCACCAAACACTAAGTTCCAGTTACATCTCCTAGCATTGTAACTATCAAAATGTTTTCCACTTATTTCAAATGCTAATAGCACCAAAGTTATGAGCATTAATGTCAATGTATCAAGATGAAGGATTGTAATCAGATACTGGAATGTCAAAGATTGTGAGGATATTTTTGGATATATTTTTTAAAATGCCCTTTTATCCTAATTTTTCCTCTTTTGTAAGCTTTGTGAAAGGGCTAGAAAATAGATTGTGGGCCATGTTTTAGTTAAGGAAGATCTATATGTGTGTATACCTTTTAAAAATTCAAACCTTATGTTATTTTTTACTATTGAGTTGGAACCAACTCATTACTTACCCTTCAGTGGATTTTCAAAGGAAGTAAATCTCATGAGAGGAGATTGCCCTTCTTTCCCCCACAGAGCACCTGAAGAATTCAAACCACATGCTTTTGGTTTGGCAGTGCAACTCCTTACCACTAAACCACCAGAGCTCTTTTTACATAAGAGAGTGTGTGTGTGTGTGTGTGTGTGTGTGTGTGTGTGTGTGTGATTTTTAAAACTAAGACGTCATTTTTTAACATGAGGCCAACAAGATATTTTATATAGCAGTTGACTCTTCTTGGACTCTGGGCTCTACCACTACATTACTACAACTATCCTCATTCCTCTAGTGTTAATAGGGTTTTCAAAGGCCTATTATTTAAGAAGTGGATGCCAGTCCTGCTTCCTAGTCTTAATCTGAGAGCTCTATCAAACCCTTTCCACCAGGGATAACCCTTATGGCATTTGGTATACCAGTGTCACAGCTTTCCGTATCACAGCAACTCCAGATTATCTCAGTACAGCAAACTGACAGACAAGTGCTATACAACTTAGAACAATGTTCTCCCCAAACACAATTAACTCCAGCTTCCAACCCACAGCTGATTATTAACTAAATCCAAATGACCAATCAGCTTACACTTGATTGTCAGTGAAATATAAAATAACCAAACAGTTTACACCCAACTTTCAATTAAATCAAAACAACTTATCCTCCAGAATCCAACTTGTTCACACAGGAGGCTCAAAGCTGGAGATTCTCAGTCGGGGCCCAATTGACTTTGAAATACAAAGACTCACCCACCAGGTCCTGATTGATTTACACAAGAGGCTTCCATCCCACAGCTGATTGTTAACCAAATCATTTATTCAACATGTATTGAGCTCTAGTTATGTACTTGTGACTGTTGTAGAATCCAGGTGATGGTCATGATAGTGTGATATTTGGTCATTATCTCCGTAAGTAATGGAGATACGTCCATAAAGTACATTACACATATTTAAATAGAAAACTCACCATTGAATTAAAAATAAACCAACAACCATTTCTGTCTAGGTGCTTCTGGCTGGTAGCAAACTTTTGTCATATAGAGTGAAACTATTCCTTAGAATTTTCTTGGTTGTGATTTTTATAGAATGAGACTACCAGGCCTCTGTATGGATTTGAACAGCTAACCTTTAATAGTTGTGTACAAACTGTTTATACTACTCTGAACCCTCTCACCATGTAAAACTAAACCCATTACTGTTGACGTGATTTCTGACTCATAGCGCCCCTGCAAGGTATCAGAACATATAGTTGTACCATAGGGATTCTAAGGTTTTGAATCGTTCTCGGTGTAGGCTTCCACTCCCTTGGAGTGCCTGGTTGGTTCTCATAGTCAGCCTTTCCCTTATCAGCTAAACTCTCATACTCTTCTAACAACAAGAGCAAAGAAGAAAGTGATGAAATTTATTTTTGTTGTTCTTTTTAGTGTGCAGAAAAACAGGAGAGTAGTTGTTTAATTTAAAATTTTATATTTATTTGCATAGAATTTTTCATATACATATGTATATATATAGTGCTTAGTATATGTTATTGTTGTTGATTGCTTTTGAGTCGAGCACAACTCATAATCTCCCTATGAACAAAAGGTTGGAAGCCCTTCTAGAACTATAGACATTTATCAAAGGTCATAGAGTTTCTGGAAACATGCTGTTTAGGAAGTGGATGCCATGCTTGCTTCTAGTATATGTACTCTGTGTCTTATATAATAATTCATAAATGTTGTTTTTCATTCATGTCCATTATCTTTTATACAATCATTTATATACATTATATTTTATATAAATAATTACCATTAATTTATGCCTGTTATATGCAGAGAACTGGAACTGGAAAATCAAAAGGGATGAACTTGCTTGGCATTTCTTAAGCTGAACAACTAAAGAAAAACAAGCTTAAGCCTTGAGTTTCACTACTTAAGGATGCTGAGGGTAGAATGTTAAATGACACAGAAGCATTAAAAGAAGATGGAAGTACACAGAGTCACTCTACCAAAGTTAGTTGGCTGACACAGAAGAATTTCATTAAGCAACATATGATCAAGAGGCAGTTGTGATGAAGGAGGACGTTCCAGCTGAACCAAAGGAATTAGCAAGAAACAGAGTCCCAGGAATTGATGGAATACCATCTGACATATTTCAGCAAACAAATGCTGCCCCGGACGTATTTACCAGATTATACCAAGAAATCTGGAGGACAACTCCCTGGCCAACTGACTGTAAGAGTTCTATATTTATTCCCATTCAAAAAAATGATAACCCAACATAGTGTAGAAATTATCAAACAATATCATGCACAAGCAAGACCCTGCTAAAGATTAGTCAAAACAAAACAAAAGAACAACTAACTGGAACAGTACATCAACAGAGTACATCATGCCAGATGTGTAACCTTTATTTTGAAGAGGCCATGGTACTAGGGCCATCATAGCCAACATAAGATAGATCTTGGCTGAAAGCAAAGAGTACCAAAGCAGTGTTTCATTGGCTGTGCAAAGGCATTTGATTGTGTGGGTCACAACAAATTGTGGCTAATCTTAAGAAGAATGAGATCGCACCACAACAAGATAAAGGTAAACAACCCAGTTGAAAAATGGGCACAGGTTATGAACAGACACTTCACCAAAGAAGACATTGAGATGGCAAACCAAACACATAAAGATATGTTCAAAATACCTAGCTCTAAGAGAGATGCAAATCAGAACAACTATGAAGTATCATATCACCCCAATAAGAATAACAAAATTTAACAGAACAGCAAACAACAGATGCTGGTGAGGTTATGGAGAAACTGGAACCCTTCTTTATTCACCGTTGGCAGGAATGTAAAATGGTACAACCACTATGGAAGGCAGTATGGCATTTTCTCAAAAAGTTGCAAATTGAAATACCACTTGACCCAGCAATTCCACTACTGGGACTATACCCCAAAGAAACCATAACTGCCACCCACGCAGATATATGCACACCCGTGTTTATAGTGGCTTTGTTCACAATAGCAAAGAGTTGGAAACAACCCAAGTGCCCATCAACAAATGAATGGATAGAGAAGCCGTGGTATATTCACACAATGGAATACTATGCTGCATTGAAAAACAAGGAACTCATGCAATATTATTCCAAATGGGTGACCCTGGAGGACATTATGCTGAGTGAAATACCTCGGTCGCAAAAGGACCAATATTGCATGGTGCCACTGTTGTAAAATGAGACTGACATCAGGGGTAGGGGAGACTGAAAAAGATGGGATAAATTATGTATACTGCATTGAAACAGACGAGGGAGAGAACTGTTTAAAAGGGATATATGATTAGGTATTATTGTCATGACAGGAGTCTAGATGAAGGCTGCATAGTGGAGTGGACTTGAGGGGAGGGACTGAATAACAATGAAAGAATTTTTATTTTACTTTTCAAAATGAAGACTGCATAGTGGAGTGGACTTGAGGGGAGGGACTGAATAACAATGAAAGAATTTTTATTTTACTTTTCAAAATGAAGACTGCATAGTGGAGTGGACTTACGGGGAAGGATTGTATGCCAATAAAAGGATTTTTTCTTTTACTTTTCGAAGAAAAGACAGAATTGGGCGGGAGGGAGGTTGGACAGGGAAAAAAGTGCAACAATGAATGAATGGAAATCCAAAGTCTCTGTAAAAAAAAAAGATGAATGAGATTCCAAAATAATTAATTGTGCTTATGCAAAACCTATACTTGGACAAGGAAGCAGTAATCAGAACAGAGCAAGGAAACATTGCATGGTTCAGGATGAAGAAATGTGTGCATCAGGGATGCATCTTATCTCCATGCCTTTTTTCTAGGTGCAGAACAAATCATTCAAGAAGCACAGCTCTATGAGGAGGAATGTAGCATCAGGACTGGGGAATAGTCTTCAACATTATGCAGATGACACAACCTTGCTTGCCAAAACTGAGGAAGACCTGAGGCATTTGCTGCAGAAGGTCAAGGACTCTAGTTGTCAATAGGGATTGAAGCTCCACATCAAGAAAACAAAGATTCTCACCACTGGGCCGATTGACAGCACCATGATAGATGGAGAAGAGATTGAGATTGTTAACAACTTCAGCTTGCTTTGTTCCATAATCAACACTCTTGGCACCAGCAGTCAGGAATTAAAAATATGAATTGCACTGGGAAAGTTTCCTGTCAGAGAGAGTACTAAAGAACAACAATGTCAGTCTCAAGAGTAAGGTGTGCCTGATCTAGGCCATGGTCTTCACAGTTAGTTGCTATGCATCAGAAAACTGGACAGTAACTAAGGATGATAGAAGAAGAATTGATGCCTTTAACTTGTGATGCTGGAGAAGAGTGTTGAACATACCATGGACTGCCAGGAGAACAAATGCTGTCCTGGAGAGGATGAAACCAGGATGCTCCCTGGTGACAAGGATTTTGAAGCTCCATCTCACATACTTTGGTTATGTTGCCAGGAGGGACCAGTCCTTGGAGTGGAATATCATGCGTGTATGGTAGGGTGGAGGAACAGCACAGGAGAGGAAGACCCAGTAAAAGATGGATTGGCTCAGTGACTGGAGAAATGATATTAAGTCTGTCAGAGCCTATGAGATTGGCTGAGGAAAAGGGTTCAGAGCTCGTGTACATAGAGTTGCTGTGAGTCACAGGTGACTTGATGGCACATAACAACAATAACAACAACAATGCCTGTTATCACCCTATCTTTTCAAGTCCCCATTGAACCTTTCCTATTCATTTACTACCACTCCTCCTCACCACCATCAACTTCTTCTGTGATCTCCCCCACTTTGACCCCATTTTCTCATCTTCTTCCCCTTTTGAGCATTTATACATATGTTGCTCATTTATCCTTCTGTTTTCACAGTAATGGTCTTAGGCAGTTTTGTCCTTCAGTGACAGATATTTCACTCAGCATTAATCTGTCTAGACTCTACCATGTTATATAGTATTTTATGAAATCATTATTTCTTAGTGCTGCATAGTATTTCATTATGTGGATATACAGCAATTTCTTAATCCAGTTTTTTTGTTAATGGCCATTTAGGCTGTTTCTGTATTTTTGCTATTGTGAATAACACTGCTGTGAATAGGTGTACATATCTCCATTTGTGTCTCATTTCTGGTTTCCTTGGAATATATTTCTAGCAGTGGAATAGCTGGATCATATGAGATTTCTACATTCCA
Organism: Elephantulus edwardii; assembly: GCF_000299155.1. Classification (NCBI taxonomy): domain Eukaryota; kingdom Metazoa; phylum Chordata; class Mammalia; order Macroscelidea; family Macroscelididae; genus Elephantulus; species Elephantulus edwardii. The sequence goes on from NW_006400061.1 coordinate 899,904, forward strand.
CTTTTTGAGGAAATGCCAAACTACCTTCCAGAGTGTTTGTACAATCTTAAACTCCCACCCACAGTGCATGAGAATTCTAACCACTCCAACATTTATTGCGTTTTTTTGTGTTGTTAAACTTTGCTGCTGCTGCTGCTGCTGCTAATATTGCAGCTGGGTGAGATGGTCTCTCGTTGTTTTGATTTACAGCTCTGATTCCTAGCGATTTTGAACATTTCCTCTTGTGCTTTTTGGTAGTCCAGATATCCTCATTTGTGAAGAGACTTTTCATGTCTTTTGCCCATTTTGTTATTGGGTTGTCAATCTCTTTCTTGTAGAGGCCCTTAGTATACTGTAAAGTTTAATTATGAAACCCTTGTCTGACATATCCTTGCCAAATCTTTTTGCCCCCTATCTGTGAGCTTTCCTTCATGCTATTAGAGAAAGTTTTTGATGCACTCAGGGATTTGATTTTAAGAAAGTCCCATTTATCAATTTTATCATCGTTAAATTGTACATTTTGGCTATGTTATGCCTATCTAAGCCATAAAGAAAGCTTCTAAATTCGTACTCATTTTGTTTCATGATCTTTATAAGGAGCTTTGGTGGCCTTGTGGCAAGAAGCTGAACTGCAATCTTGAAAACATCCTTTTGAATTTTACTCAAAGGTCTCTGTTCCATGTTTACTTGGTTTTAGTGTATGAAATGTGGATTCTGTTTTAGTTTTCTGTAGGTAGATATCCAGTTTTGCCAGCACCATTTGATAAAGTAATTGTTACTCCCTCATTGAATGGGTTGTTTGTTACCTTGTCAGATATCAATTGACCATAGACTGATAAGTTTATTTCTGCAATCTCGATTCTGTTCCATTGATCTAGGTGTCTGTCATTAGATCAATACCATGCTGTTTTGATTACATGATAGGGTACACAGCAAACCCCAGAGACAGCAAAAAAGCTGTTAGACCTAGTAGACCAGTTTAGTGGAGTGCAAGATAGAAGATCAACATACAGAAGTCAATTAGATTTCTCTACAGCAACCAAAAAAGCATGGGAAAGGAAGCTAGAAAAGCAAAATCATTACACTACAATATGGAATTTTTAGGGTCAGACATCGTGGGATCAGGACAGACACCCTTCCCCATGCCTTATTAGGAGAGGTAAAGAATACTTCATCTTCTTCCAAAGAAAGTTTATGAATCAGGTTATGTACATAAACCATATGTACGAACAGTGCTCAGGCCGTTCGTTCATAGGGTCGCTATGAGTCATCTACGACTCGATGGCATCAAACAACAACAACAACAGCATATGATCAGGAGTCAATGGTGATGAGAAGAAGTTCAAGCTGCACTGATGGAATTGGCAAAAAAAAAGAAGGCCCCAGGAATCAATGGGATACCAGTTGATTTGTTTCAATTGACAGTTACAGCCCTGGACACACTCAACAGTCTATGACAGGAAATTTGAGGACAGCTGTCTGGTCTATAGATTGGAAGAGGTCTTTGTTCCCATTCCCAAGAAAGATGATCCAACAGAATATAGAAACTGTCAAATAATACCATTACTATCACATGCAAGCAAAATACTGTTGGGGAAGGGGAGCTCTGGTGGCCTAGTGGCAAGAAGCTGCAATGCAATCCCAGAGATAATGAGGTTCGAATCACCAAATGCTCTGCCGGAGAAGGTGGGGCAATCTCCTCCTGTACCAGTCAGATCTGATTTGACGGTACAGACACACACAATAATAATAAAATTTAAAAAAATACTGTTGAGCATTCCAAAACATCTATAATAGTACATGATAAGGAGCTAAAGTTCAAGCAGGATTTAAAAATTAAAAAGACACGTAGAACAGTTCATAGATGGGGAACTGAAAAGTTCAAGGAAGATTTAGAAGAAGCTATGGTACCAGCAGTGTCATTACTGATGTCAGATGGATTCTGGCTGAAAGTAGAAAAACAAAATAAATTATTTTTTTTATTTATGCTTTATTTAGTATGCAAAAGTATTTGACTGTAACATTGAGAAGAATGGGAATCCCAAAGCACTTAATTTTGCTCATGCAAAACATATACCTAGACCAATAGGCTGTTATGCAAGCAAAGCAAGGGAACACCATTATTGTTGTTGTTGTTGTTGTTGTTTTTATGTACTATCAAAGTCAACGACAATTCATAGCAACCCTGTGCACAGTGAATCCTGTTCTTTCGTGAGCCAGTCTCTGACACATCTACCTTTATTACCCCAGTTATAGGAGAACAGTACATGGTTTAAAATTAAATAAAGGTGTGTGTGTCAGGGTAGTTTTCTATATATACTTATTCAATCTGTATGCTGAGCAAAATATTCAAGAAGATGGACTCTGTGAAGAAGAAGGTGGCTTTAAGATCAGAGGAAGACTCATCAGTAACCTGCATTATGCAGATGACACAAACTTGCTTGCTGAAAGTGAGGAGGACTTGAAGTGTTTGTTGCTGAAGATGAAAGAATACAGCTTTCAATATGGATTGTATCTTAACATCAAGAAAACAAAAATTCTTACTTCTGGACTGACAGGCAAGATCATGATAGATGGAGAAAAGATTGAAACTGTCAACAACTTCATGTTACTTGGGTCCATAATCAACACCATTGGTACTATCAGTCAGGAAATAAGGAGACATACTGCATTGGGAAAGTCTTTCATCGGGGACCTCTCCAAATTTTTAAGGAGCAAAATGCAGCAGTTTGAGGACCAAGATGCATCTGATTCAGGCCATGGTCTTTCTGATCACATGGCATTCATCTGAGAGTGGGAAAGTGAATAAGGATGACAGAAGAAGAACTGATGTCTTTGAACTCTAGTGTTAGATAAATTACTGAATATTCCATTGACTGAGAAAAGAATAAATAAGTCTTAGAGAAAGTACAGCCATAGTCCTTCACCTCATACTTCAGGCATAATGTCTTGGAGAGGCTGTTCCTTAGAGAGGGAGATGATGCTTAGAAAGGCAGAGGGTCGGCAAAGGAGGGGAAGACTCTCAGCCAGATGGACTGACACAGTGACTGCTGATTAGCCCTAGTGTGCCAGCAAGTGTGAGGATGTCACAGAATAGGGCAGAGTTCAGATCTTTCATACTCGATTTGATGGCACCTAAAAATTTACAGCATGGGTTGAAATAAATTTGATGGCGGTAGACTTTATTTGAGGCTTATATTTACCCTTAAATCAGAGCTAGTAACTTATTGTTGTTGCTTGTTGCTGTTGAGTATGACTCTTAGTGACCCTATAAACAACAGACCTGTACCCTGTGATATCCTATGTAATCCTCATCATCTCTGACACACTAGAGCCCATTGCTGCAGACACTGTGTCCTTCCATATGGTTGAGGGTCTTCCTCTCTTTTGCTGACCCTCCACCTTTCCAAGCATGGAGGAAAGCTTCTTCCAAGGAATAGCTTCTCCTAGAAACATGTCCAAAGTATGAAGATGAGGTTTTATCATTGCCTCGCAGGAGCATTCTGACTGTACCTTCTCCAAGACATAACTGTCTGTTCTTTTGGCAGTCCAGGAGACATCCAGTACTCTTCTCCAGCATCACAATTCGAAGGCATTTATCTTCTGTCATCCTTATTCATTGTTAAGTTCTCATATGCATGGCAAGTGATTGAAAAGACCATGGCCTGAACCAGGAAATTTAGTCTTAATACTAAAATCTTTTCTCTTCAGCATTTTGGAAACATACCTGGGAGCAAACTTGCCCAGTGTGATATGTCTCCTGATCTTCTGCCTACTGGTACCAAGGATGTGAATTGTGATCCAAGCAAGATTAAATAATTGACAACATCAATCCTTTCTTCATTTATCATGTGTTTACCTATTGACCCAATGGTGAGGATTTTTGTGTTCTTGCTGAGATATAATCCATATTGAAGGCTGTTGTCTTATAGCTTCTGCCGCAAGCATTTCAAGTCCTCCTCACTTTCAGCAAGCCACGTTGTGTCCTCTGCATAACAAATGCGTTTAATGACTCTGCAATCCTGATGCTGCATTTCCTTGTCATAGAGTCCAGATGTTTGCTAAGAATACAGATTTAATAGGTATGGAGGAAAAAAAATATATCCCTGGCATGTTTCTGCTTTTAAACTATGAAATGTTACCTTTCTCCGTCTGGACAACAGCTTCTTAGTCTAGGTAATTGATTTCATATGAACATAATTAAGTGTTCTGTGTTTTCCATTCTTCTCAGTGTTAGCCATACTTTATTATGTCTATATTTTAGCCATGACTTGTTATGATCCACACGAATTCCTTTGCATAGTCACGAAAAACATAAATAGACATTCTTCTGGAATTCTCTGTTTGGAATTTCTTTTTCAATATGACTTTCCTAGCCATAGGTTGACTTTGCCATGTAGATGGGCAGGAATATGTGAATAGGGTATATTAGTCTATCCACAAGGAGATTAGATATATACCAATCCACAAGTGAATTGGCTCATCTCACCATTCATTAAGTTGAGCAGTGCAGAAATGGAAAGAGAGACCTTCCCCACCCTGAAAAAAGAGAAGAAAGAGAATGTAGGATTGCCCTTCAGGACCAGATATTCTTGCTCCAGCTATACCTCCAGCAGCCATGGGCCAACCAGAGACACAATGGGAGACAGGACCTTGGGACTGTGTTTCATTGATTATGCAAAGAGTTTTGACTGTGTAGATTATAACAAACTGTGGCCGACTCTGAGAAGAGTGGGAGTCCCAGAACACTTGATCATTCTAATGCGAAACCTATACTTGGACCAAGAGGCAGTCATCAGAACAGAGCAGGGAAACACTGCATGGTTCAAAATTGGGAAGGGTGTATGCTAGGGATGTGTCCTATCTCCATACCTTTTCAACCTGTATGCAGAACAGATTATCCAAGAGGCTGGGCTCTATGAGGAGAAGTGTGGTGTCAGGATTGGTGGAAGATCTATTAACAATCTGCGTTATGCAGATGATACAACCCTCC
>NW_006400061.1:910040-932742 GCF_000299155.1 Elephantulus edwardii
ACAACTGTTCCTCCTCCTTTGTATTTCCATACTTGATAGTTCTGCCTAAGTTGCCCTTTCTGTTAGTCTGCATGTGTTCTGTTGTGCATAGGGTTTTTAGAGGCCTGCTATTTCAGAAGTGGGTGGCCAGTCCTTCTTCCTAGTCTTTCTTAATCTGAATGTTCAGATTTAGAGGAGTATCTGACAGACAAGCAATTTGTGGAGCAGTGAAAGATAAATCACTTATTGTGGAGTTAAGTATTAGTTACAGTGTTGACCCCACCCCTAGCCCAGTCCCTTGACCCACTTACTTTCCAGCTCCACCCTCCACCAGGACAACCCTTCACATCTGCCAAGTCCCTTCTAGAAACCCTAAAAGATACAGGCCATAACATATTTTGTTCAGAATTGAGCAAATCTATCAATACCAGTAACAATTTTTTTTAAAATGTAGAGGAATTGAACAAAAAATGAACCAGATTATCTGCGTTTTTAATATTGAAGGAATGGAAGGTATGCTTGGAGCAGGGATATTTCCTTCTGGTGCTTCTATGTTTGATGTGGGTTGGAGAAAGAGAGGGTTGTTGTGTGTAGAGTCGGAACTGACCCATACCTCACCCTCTGGTAATTTTCAGAGGCAGTTAATCACACAGCATGAGATTGCCCGTCCTTCTGCAATGGAGTAGCTGCTGGCCTTGAACCACACATGTGACATAATTTGGGCATATTGCAAGAGTGACCAGTCCTTGGAGACGGTCATCATGCTTGGGAGCGTGGAGGGGCAGCTCAAGAAAGGAAGACCCTCCATGAGATGAGTTGATTCAGTGACTGGAGTAATGTGGCTTCATGTGGCAGAGACAATGAGGTTGGCTCGGGATAAATTAGGGTTAAGAGCTGTTGTACATAGGGTCATTATGCGTCGCAAGTGACTCAACGGCACATAACAACAGCTATATGTGCTCCGTTAGTAAATTATGAAATGCAACTTTCATTTAACCTGAAATATTATAATTTACTTATAGATTATCATCCTTTACTGATCTTTATTTTATTGATCTATATGCCTACTATTAAATACAATGGCTTTATAATATGTCCAAGTGAAAAGGATATGTTATAAAGCCATTACATTTACTAGTTAGGATGTCCTTCTCCAGTCCTTATGACTTGCCCAAAGTATGTCAGACGAAGCTCCAGAATCCTTGCCTCCAAGGAGCAGCCTGATTTGAGCCTCTCTAGGAAGGACCTGTTTGTTCTCCTAGCAGTTCATGGTATATTCAATACTCTTTCCATATAACTAGCTGCTCATTATTCTGGAAGAAAGTTAAATTGCACTCCTCTTTTATGTTACCTTTAGAATTCACTTCTAGATAGATTAAAAACATGCGAACAACAAGAAACCTCCCAAAACTTAACATCATATCAACCTTTGAGGAAATCTAGGAGATTAAATGAATAATCTGGATAAGAAAAAAACTTCTTCTTTTTTTTTAATAAAGACTGACATCTCAGGTATACACACAAAATTTTTGGCTATACCAAAGTAAAAGTTTTAATGTGGTAAAGACTCTCTTAAATAAGTCAATATGCAAAAGAAGGAAAAAGTAGATTTAGGAAAAAATATTTGCACTCAGTTCTTATAAATTAAAAGGTAAAACAAGTAACTCATCAGAAAAATCAGCAGAGGGTATGAAAAGGAAATTTAAAAGCAAATTTTCTAATATCACTAAGTAACTTAATATGCTTAATATTCTTAAATCTCTAGTAGTCAGAAAAATGCAAATTAAAAATTAAATTTGATCAGAGTAGGGGGGACCTTTTGGATACATTGCTTGAAAAGATTTCCTCAAAATATTCTTGAATAGTGAAATCAAATTCAGGACAAGGTGTATACTATTATTTTCTTTTTTATAACATAAAGAGTTTTGTCTAAAAACCCTTTGTGACAGATGTGTATATGTATTTCATGTGTATGTAGTTATATGAGCATGGAGACAACTTTCAAAGATTTATTTTAGTAAGCTAACATAGATTACCTGGAAAGACAGTTTGAAAAACTAGGAAAGGAGAAATAAGCAACAAAGGAAATGGGGAAAATATGAAGAACAACTTATTCATTATGGATTTACTGTAATACAGTTTGATACTGTACAAAGATAAGCAAAATTAGAGGCAGATTATCTAGGTTAGGTCTCAGCCTCACTGCTTTTTAGCCATGGGACTGTAATCAGCTGCTTAACCTTTTTCGATCTGATACGTTTTTAAAAAATTGGAATTATAGAACCCACTTTACACAGTTGTTCTTGGGATCAAGCTAGGAAATATATGTGAAAGTAGCTGACATAATGCTTGGCCTATACTAAATGCCCAGTGAATCATGTACCTTCCTTCCTCACTTTAAAAATATTAACTTTAAAATGTAATTATGACTTCTAGATTATGTGTGACAATCCAAGAAGCCAACGAACTAAGAGCAGAGAAAACACATCTGCAAAAACAGAGCAGAGAGTTACAAGCAAAGTGCACTGAATTAGAAAATGAGAAATTTGAAGCTATTGTAAGAGCTAGAAATAGCATACAACTCTTAGAAGAAGCTAACCTTCAAAAAAATAAGGTAAGAAAACTAATCAACATGTTGATAAAGAATAAAAACATGGGACATTTCCTGAAGGAACGCTGGTAGTGTGATACATACGTGCTGGGCTCCTAAGTGAAAAGGGCTGCAGTTCAAACTCATGGGGCAGTCCTTGGAAGAATGATGAACAGCCTCCTCCCATAATGCTTTACAGTCTCAGAAAACAGGGAGGGTATCACTATGAGTGGAATTGATGTTGTTGTTATTAAGTGCTCTCCAGTATGATTCGTAGTGACCTTATGTACCTTAGCCCTGAATTCTACTCTGTCCTGAGCCAATCTCACTGTCTCTGACACACCCACCCTCATTGTCCCACCTATTTCAATCCATCTCATCAAGTTTATTGTTTATTTAGGTTTGAAAAGGAAATAAAGATGACTAAGATTTATCTGATTAAAGTGACTACTGTATGGTATATACTACAGTAAAGTACTGGTTTTAAAAAAGAACTGTTGGCCTGGTAGATTAAGCTTGGTCTGCTATACCTTAAGATCAGTGGTTCAGATTCACTAGTGACACCATTAGAGGAATATGAAGTAGTTTGCTTTCTAAAGATTTAGAGTCTTATATGCCCATTGGGGCATTTCTCCCCTATCTTACAGGGTTGCTATGATTTGTAACCTTTCTTGGGTTTTTTTTCCCCATTGCAGAAAACATAGCCTAGCAATCCTTCTTAACTTCCTAGGTTCAGTCTTCTCTTGGTATGTCCTCTTTCCTCAATGTCCCGTTCTCCTCAGGGGTAACGAGCTGCATTGCCAACCCGAAAGATGCTGTTTGAGTCCACCAACTACTCCCTGGGAGAAAGATGGGCAGTCTCCTCTGTGCAATTTAATGCATCTGAAAACCCGCTGAGGGTCGGCTTTTGGTCAGTTATGACTCGACGGTACTCAACAAAAATTGTTACTCTTACTCATTTATTTTTAGAGTGGCATATTTATTTTCAACTACTTTATAAAAGCAGATGGACATGTGTATGGCATATCTGAATGATCCAGGAAGTGTTAAAAGAAGATAGAATGAGTATACAGAGTCACTGTACCAAAATAAATAAATAAATAAAAATTGGCAGACAAAGAAAAATTTCAAGAAACAACATATGATCAAGAGGCAGTGGTGACAGAGGAAGTTCAGTCTGCTCTGAAAGACTTGGCAAAAAGTAAAGCCCCAGGAATTGATGGAATACCTATTTACGTATTTCAGCAAACTAATGCTGCCCTGTATGTGCTCACAGGTGGTGCCAAGAAATCAGGAGGACAATTACCTGGCCAACTGACTGGAAGATATCCACATTTATTCCCATTCCAAAAAAAGGTGACACGACAGAGTATAGATATTATCAAACAGTATCACTCATATTACACGCAACCAGAAATGACTGAAATAATACATTGACAGGGAACTACCAGAAATACAAGCTTGGTTTAAAAGAGGCCATTAGCACCAATGACTGATGGATCTTGGCAGAAAACCAAGATCTGTGTTTCATTGATTATGTAAAGGTATTTGACTGCATAGATTACAACAAATTGTGGTTAACCTTGAGGAAAATGGGAATCCCAGAATACTTGATTGTGCTTATGCGAAACCTATACTTGACCAGGAAGCTCTCCCCAGAACAGAGCAGAAAAGCACTGCATGATTCAAAATCAGGAACGGAAGGCATCAGGGATGTGTCCTGTCTTCATACCTTCTTAACTATAGGCAGAATAGATGGTCCTGGAAAATGGGCTTTATGAGGAGGAATGTGGCATCAGCATTGGAAGAAGACACAACAGCCTACATTGTGCACATGACACAGCCTTCTTTGCTGAAACTGAGGAGGACCTGAAGCACTTGCTGCAGCAGGTCAAGGACTGTAGTCTTCATTATGGATTGAAGCTCAAAATAAAAAGACAAAGATTCTCACCACTGGACCAAAGGGCAGCACCATGATGAATGGAGAAGAGATTGAGGTTATTAAAAACTACAGCTTTCTCAGCTCCACAATCAACACTCTTGGCACCAGCATTCAGGAAATCAAAAAATGAATTGCATTAGGTATATTGGCTGTCAGGGATCTTTCCAGAATACTGAGAAGCAGCAGTGTCATTCTAGAGACTTAGGTACACCTGGTCTAGGCCATGGTCTTTGCAATTACTGAATATATGCATCAGAGAACTGGACAGTGACTAAGGATGACAGAAGAATTGATGCCTTTGAGTTATGCTGGAGAAGAGTCTTGAACATACCAAAGACCACCAAGAAAACAAATATGTCTGTCTTAGGGTGAAACCAAGTTTCTACCTCATAGGTAGGATTTTGAAGCTCCATCTCACATACTTTGGGCATGTGGCCAAGAGAGACTGATCCTTGCAGAAAGACATCATGCCTGGAAGGGTGGAAGGATAGCACAGGAGAGGAAGACCCCAATGAGAGAGAGAAAGAGAGAGAGTGAGTAACTAGGGCAATGGGGTAGGTGTGTCGGAGTCAGACTGAGACTGGCCCAGGACAGGGCAGGCTTCAGAGCTGTTGTTCATAGGGTCACTATGAGTCACAGACGACTTGATGGCATATACAACAACCACAACAACGAAAACAGAGCAGAGGGCCATTTATTTTGAAGTAATTAAATATCAAGATGTAATTAGAACTAGTCAAAGATTTTCAGAGTCCTAAACAATATTTATGTTAGAGCTCTAGCAGCCAAGGGCTTGAGGTCCAAATCATCCAGCTGCTCGACGGGAGAATTTCCTCCTGAAGAGGCGATTTACTGACTCTGAAAACCCATTGGAATGCCAGTTGTGAGTCATTTCTGACTTGATGATACATAAGAACAACAGCAATCACAGCAATTCGGAGCGCTGAAAAATTTTGGGATGGATAAATGTTTGAGTATTGTCAACATATAAATGATACTTAAAACCATGAGATTAGATTAGACAACCAACAAGTAGAGGCAATGACTGAACCTACAAATAGAAGCACGGAACCGAGCCTTGAGTAGTTCAGTTTTGGGGAGTTTGGGATAAAAGGAGGAACCAGCAATACAAATTAAAAAAGAATGATTAGTGGGGTAAGAGGAAAGCAAGTTCTATAGTATGCTAAAAGTCAGATAATCAAGTATGGCAAAGCTGCTGATAAATGCCTACTCAAAATTAACTCAAATTATAGGAACTTGATTTGAGTAAGTGTAAGAATGGATGGAAGCAGACTTTGTTATTGTTATGTGTTGTCAAGTTGACTACAACTAATAGATATGCTACACACAGTAACTTTGAACTCTGCTTTATCAAAAATCAATCTCACTGTCTATAATACACCTATCCTCATTACCTCAGTTATTGTGTCAATCCATCTCATCTTAGATCTTTCTCTCCTGTGCTGTCCCTCCACCCTTCCAATCATGATATCCTTTTCCAAAGATTGGTCCCTCCTGGCTACATGCTCAAAGTATATGAAACCGAGTCTCAAAATCCTTGCTTCCAAGGAGTAGTTTGGTTTCACCCTCTAAGGACAGATGTGTTCTCTTGGCAGTCCATGGTATGTTCAATACTCTTCTCCAACACCACAACTCAAAGGCATCAAGCTGACTTTAGAGGAGTTTTTTCCACAGGGATTCCCTGACAGCAAAATTAGGATTTTGAAATTGGCTCCTTAGTTGGGCAATGGAAGTGTTTGTAGAGATAGAACTACATTAAAGAGACAAAGTAGGTTATCTGTGGTAGTCTTGGGGATGAGATGATGAGAGGCCCACTTGGAATGATGGCAAATAATAAAAATGGAAATCCAGGAATTATTCCATATACCTAATACCTTTATTTGGTAACTTATTTTATATTGGAAGGGAAGAAAATGAAAATGAAATGATTCTGGCAATTCCAGTTGTGTTTAGAAATGTGATGGACATGCTACCTTAATTAGATATCAAAGAAATAAAGATTTCAGTTAAATCCAGGATAAATAAGGAGGTAAATTTCATAGATTAAATTTTATTCCTGACTTAGGTGAGCTCTCTAAGTGGATAGGTCTCAGAAGTTTAGAAGATGATATCTGCTTTCAAGAAATTGATAAATGAATAGGTTTTTACCCATCATTTGTATTATCTTTTTAAAAAATTAAATGACCCATAATAACTAGAAATTATTTTCTAAAGGCCTTACTTGAAGAGAAACAAAAAAAAGAAGATTTAGAGAAAATGAAAGAAACCATTTCTCAACTTCTACAAGATGCAGCTGCAAGAACCAGGAAAGAAGTAAGTGGTTTTAATTATATTTTAAATTACAATTAAAGAGTAAAGCCACCTAAATTTGCATTTGGTGTTGCTGTTAGGTGCTGTATAGTTAGTTCCAAATCATAGCTTCCTTAACTACCTTAAGAATGAAATACTGCTTATTCATGTACCATCCTCATAATTTCTGGGCTTAAGTCCATTGTTTCTCTGTGCTGGTGCATTTCTTTTTGTTGTTTTTTGATTTCCAGCCAAGGCATATGCCTTTATTTAATCAGTGTTTTAATAATGGATATTATTGCGTATTTCAAAGAGCAATTTAGTAAGATAAATGTTCATAAGGAAACCGTTAAATCAAAGGATGCATATATTAGAACACACACACTCAGAGTGACAGTCCCAAATTTATTTTGTGTGTTTTATCAACTATATGATGTACAATACCCCTGGAGGAGATAGGGAAAAACCCAAGAAAATAAGTAGTCTTAAGTGTGGTTCTTCATAAAGTACATCTCTTTGATGGCCTTCCTTTTTTTTTTTCATTTCCCTTCTACTTTACCAAGAATTATGTACTTCTCCAGAGATCGGCTTCCGCTGATAATGTGCCCAAAATATGTGAGACTCACCATCCTGACTTCTAGGTCCATTTTAGGTATACTCTGTTCTTGTATACAGATCATGTATTCAGCATTCTTTTTTTAGTCTTCCTACTTACTATGCAGTAGTAAACCTAGCTAATTGACCACTAGCTGAGCTTTTGGTTTCAAAATAATTAAGTGCTGGAGTATTGTTTCTATAATTTTGTCCTGCTAAGATGAATAGCAGGCTATTTATGAGAAGCCTGAGGTCAGCATACTCCCAAATGCTTAACCAGTTTTATTAGTCCATACTTTCTATTAACAAAACGATCTGTGGCTTAGTTCTTCAATTCCTCTATTTCCTGTGAGTTTGAAGAATTACTAGAAAATCCTCCAGGGACTCAGACTCCCCTAGGACAATGACTCATGAGACTGTAGGTATATAGGCCAGGTTTTTAGTAGAAACTGGTGAGCAATGGGCCAGACGGGATGTAGCATGAAGCTTAGATACAATGATGCTGCCGCTCCTGTTTTGGTGTTTTCACACACCCTCTAGTGTGGAGAGTGTACTCTTTATCTTGCTGCTTCATAGGTTGATAATTAGCAAGACCATGCTGTTTTGCAAGACCGTGCGTCTGCAATTAGGTAGGTAGAGACCAGAGAGGCAAACTAATGGCTCAAAAAAGATATCTTTCAGGCTAACACCAAAGTATTAACTCTAAGGTTGATAATTCAAATCCACCTACCGCTTTATGTAGCACCCTGCTTCTGTAAAGATGTAAAGTCTTAAAAATGTCATGAGGCAATTCTACTCAATATTATAGAGTCAAATGAATAGCAAAGGATATGATTTTTGTAATAGCATCAATTGTGATGAATTTCAAGTAAAAATTGTTTCAAAATAGTATCTCCTACCACCGGATATAGAAGGGCAAGGAATTTAGACTATGAATATAGTGAAGATTAACACAACTGAAGTAAAGAATACCAGAAGAATGTCTATTTATGCTTCGTTGACTATGCAAAGGCATTTGACTATGTGGATCATAACAAGTTATAGCTAACATTGAGAAGAATGGGAATCCTAGAGGATTTAATTGTGCTCATACAAAACCTATACTTAAACCAAGAGGCTGTTGTGCAAACAGAGCAAGAAAAACGTTGTTGTTGTTATGTGCTATTGAGTCACTTGCAACTCATAGCGACCCTATGTATAACGGCCCTAAACTCTATCCTGTGCTGATCTTACTGTCTCTGACACAACTACCCCCATTATCCCAGTCACTGAATTAATACATTTCATTGAAGATCTTCCTCTCTTATGCTGTCACTTCACTCTCCCAAGCGTGACGTCCTTCTATAAGGACTGGTCCCTCCTTGCAGCATGTCCAAAGTATGCCAGACGAAGCTTCAGAATCCCTGTATTCAAGGAGCACCCTGGCTTCACCCTTTCTAGGACGAACCTGTTTATTCTCCTAGCATGGTATATTCAACACTTTTCTCCAGGACCACAGCTCAAAGGCATCAATTCTCCTTATATCATCCCTAGTCATTGTCCAGCTTTCTGATACATAGCAAATAATTGCAAAGACTATGGCCTGGATCAGGTGCACCTTAATCTCTAGACTGACATTGTTTGTTCTTCAGTAGTTTGGAGAGTTCTCTGTCAGCAGACTTTCTTAATGCAATTTATCTTTTCATTTCCTGGTTGCTGGTGCCAAGAGTGTTGATTGTGGAGTCAAGCAAACTAAAGCTGTTAACAATCTCAATCTTTTCACCATCTATCATGATGTTGCCAATCACCCCAGTGGTGAGAATCTTTGTTTTTTTTATGTTGAGCTGGAATCCATATTGAAGGCACTTCAGGTCTTCCTCGGTTTAAGCAAGCATGGTTCTGTCATCTGCAGAATTCAGATAGTTGATGAGTCTGCCTCCAAACCTGATGCCACATTTCTCCTCATATATCCCAGTCTCCAGGATAATCTGTTCTACATATAGATTGAGAAGGTATAAACCCTTCCCAATTTTGAACTATGCACTGTTTCCTTACTCTCTTCAGACAACCGGCTCCTGGTCCAAGTATAGGTTTCACAGAAGCACGATCAAGTGTTCTGGGATTTTCATTCTTCTCAGAGTCAGCCATACTTTGTTGTGATCCACACAGTCAAATGCCTTGCATAGTCAATGAAACACAGATAGACATTCTTCTGGTACTCCCTGCTTTCAGCCAAGATCCATCTAATATTGTCTATAATATACCTAGTACCACAGCCACTTCTAAACCCAGCCTGCACTTCAGGCAGTTCTCTGTTGATATGTTGTCCCAGTCATTTTTGGATAATCTTCAGCAGAATCTTGCTTGCATGAGATATCAGTGATGTTGTTTGATAACTTCCACACTCTGTAGGGTGACCTTTCTTTGGAATGGGAACAAATATAGACCTCTTCCAGTCAGTTGGCCAGGTGGTTGTTCTCCAGACTTCTTGGCACAATTTGGTGAGCACATTTAGGACAGCATCTGTTAGCTGAAATATGTCAATTGGTATGCCATCAATTCCTGGGGCCTTGTTTTTTTGCCAGTTCTTTCAGAGCAGCTTAAACTTCTTCCCTCATCACCACAGGCCCTTACTCATGTGTTGTTTTATGAAATTCTTCTGTGTCCTCTAATTCATTTCAGTAAAATGACTAATATTTTTTCCATTTTCTTTTAATGCTTCCTAGATCATTTAATATTCTGGCCAAAGCATCCTTAAGTAATGCAGCTCAAGGCTTGAATTTGTTCTTCAGCTCCTTCAGCTTAAGAAATGCTAAGCAAGTTCAGCCCCTTTGATTTTCTGACTCCAGATCTTTGCACATTTCATTGTAATACTTTACTTTTCCATGCTGCCCTTTGAAATCTTCTGTTCAGCTCCTTAATATCTTTATTTCTTCCCTTTGCTTTTGCTTCTTGGCACTCTAGTGCAATATTCAGAGTCTCTTTTAACATCCTTCTTAGTCTTGTATTCTTCCTCTGTTTTTGTAATGACTTTTTTTCATTCTTTCTGGATGATATTCTTTATATCATCCCACAGCTCATCTAGTTTTCCCTCATTAGTGTTCAAGGCCTCAAAGTTGTTCCTGAGATGGTTTTGAAATTCAGGTGGGTAGACTCACAGTCAAATTTTGGTTCCCATGAATTTGATTTAATTTTCTTTAGCTTCAGTTTGAATTTGAATATGAGTAGTTGGTGATCTGTTCCACAATCAGCACCTGGCCTTGTTTTCACAGCTGGTATTGAGCTTCTCCAGCAATTCTGCCACAGACGTAATAAATCTGTTTCCTATGCATACTATCAGGTGAAATCCATGTGTATAACCTGTGTTTATGTTTCTTATAAAACATATATTCAATGAATAAGTCATTGATTGTACAAAATGCTATCATTCTATCTCCAGCCTCATTTCTGTCACCAAGTCTACATTTTCCAACTACCAGTCCTTTTTCTCTGTTTCCAACTTTTGCATTCTAGTTACCCATTACTATTAATGCATCTTGATTGCATGTTCAATGGACCTCTGACTGCAAAAGTTGGTAGAAATTGTCTATTTCCTCCCCTTTGTTTCTGGTTATTGGTGCATCTATTTGAATGATGGTGGTATTCACTGGACTTCCTTGTATCTGTACGGATATTATCCTGTCATTGACACAGTATATTTCAAGATGGATCTAGGAATGACTTTTTGACTATGAAAGCAACCCCAGTTTTTCTCATCTTTCAACTCTAGCATAGTGGATCATATGATTATCTGACTGAAAATGTCCCATGCCAGTCCTTTCATTTTGCCAATACCTAGTATGTCAGTATTTATGTGTTCCATTTCTTTCTTAACAATATCCAGTTTTCCTACATGTGTCAGGATTATATCCTCTCTACATACCTATTCAATCCGTATGCTGAGCAAATTATTCAAGAAGCTGGACTCTATCAATAAGAATGTGGCAACAAGAGGAAGACTTATTAATAACTTATGCAGATGACACAACCTTGCTTGCTGAAAGTGAGAAAGACTTAAAGCACTTGTTAGAGAAGATCAAAGACTAAAGCCTTCATTGTGGATTGTTTCTCACTATCAAGAAAACAAAAATCCTTACCAGTGGACTGATAGACAAGATCGGGAGAGATAGAGAAAAAATTGAAATTGTCAATTATTTAATCTTCTTTGGAACCACAGTCAATATCCTTGCTACTGTCAGTCAGAAAATCAAGAGACATAGTACACAAGGAAAGTCTGCAGTCAAGGACCTCTCCAAATTATTGAGGAATAGTGATGTCAGTTTAGGGCTACGGTACATCTGATTCAGGCTTTCTGATCACTTGCAGTGTGTCTCAGAGCTGGACAATGAATAAGGATGACAGAAGAATTTCGGCCTTTGACTTGTTCAGGAAGAGTATTGAATATTCCACGGATTATGAAAACAGCAAACAAGTATGTCTTGGAAAAAGTACCACCATAGTGCTGCTTGGAGACACAGATGATAAAGCTTCATCTTACATACTGTATTGCTAGAAGAGGGATATCATCCTTGAAAAGGTAAAGGGTCAGTGAAATAGAGAAGACCTTTAACAAGATGTGTTGATATAGTGAGTAACTGCTTCAATAGGGAGTGTGTCAAGAAGTGTGAGGATGCTACAAGATAGGACAGAATTCAGATCATACAGTCTCTGTGGGTTGTAGGTGACACGATGAAACTTTAAAACAAAGTAACTGAAACAAAATTGTCAATAGAAACCTAAAAAAACCCAAACCAACACCCCCCCCAACCCTTAAAATGCATTTTAAGAAAGTTTACTATTGTTTGTAGTATCTTAGAGTTTCTCAGAGAAGATCTGGCTTAGCCTCTTATTTGATGAAGAAACTGAACCCTTGAGAGGTTGTCTACAAACAGGTAGAGCCCTGATGACTCATAACTTGTATCACTTGCATTCTGATGCTAACACAGTTTGCAAATTACATTGTTTACACTTGTTATAAAAAAGTTCATGTGAAAGTTTACAAATCATAATGATTTTTTATTCAATCATGCATACATAGCTTACATTATTACAACTGATTCATGTAACTCATTAATGATAATGTCTGATCAACTTTATTGTATTTTGCTTTTCTCTTCGTCAACTAATCTATTTAATATTTTTACTCTCCTTTCTTTCCCTTCCCATTCCTGATAACCATTTGTTGTTTGCTTTTTTAATATCAAGATTGAGTATGTCTTCCAATTACAATAACTGAATTGTATTCTTTCATATAAAGAGACATTCAAGACATATCTATATTGATATTTTTACTAGTGTGGATATGAATGAATTAATAAGTAGGATGGCAGATATTGAAAGTGTAAAGTAAGCTTGGAAAGAAGGAACCAGAAAAACCCATCATAAAAATGAGACTCTAAAACACTTAGAAGTTCACTAACTTGCTTAGGATTCCACTCCTAAGAGGTGGCAGAGCTCAGATATAAATAGAAGTCCTTTATTCTAGATGTTCACTCTCTAATATGATGATTTTTTTTTGGTCATTATTTTAGGTTTTAGGTACCAAGAAGTAGATAGAACCAAACACTGCTTGATATTCTGCAATCTTCACACTCTCTACTGTATTAAGCCTATTGTTCCAGCCACTCTGTTGATCCATCTGGTTGAAAGTCTTTTTCTCTGATCCTCAACCATGATGTCTTTTTCCAGGGGCTGACCCTCCTCATAACAAGCCCAACTATAAGGGACAAAGCCCATCCTCTCTTTTAAGGTGCATTCTGGCTACCTTTCTTAAAAAAACATATTTGTTTGGTTTTTTGTTTCTTGGGGTTTTTTTTAGAAATGCAACTGGGATACTTCTTAGAGGAAAAGATGATGAAACTTCATTTCATACATTTGGGGCATGTTGTCAGCAGGTGCCAGAACTTGGAAAAGACATCTCCAAGAAAAATAGAATCCGAGAACAAAAGGAAGAGCCTCAATAAGATAGATGGAGACAGTTGGCTGCAACAGTGAACTTGACCATGCCTACAGTTGTGAGGATGTCCCAGGATAGAGGAAGTTTTTAATCTGTCATTCATGTGGTTGCTATGAGTCATCATAATTTATTTGATTACACCTAATATGACAGCATAACATTTAGAAGTCCATGATCAGTATTTTCACCAGTGTCAAAATTCCAAGTAACTAGTTCTTCTTTTGTCTTCTCTATATATTTGTTCCCGTGCCAAAGAAGGGTGACTCAACAGAGTGTGGAAACTATAGAACAATATCATTGATTTGAAATGCAAGCAAGATTCTACTAAAGATTATCCATAAATGACTGGAATAGTATGTCAGCAGAGAAATGCCAAAAATCCAGGCTGGGTTTAGAAGGGGTCATGGTACTAGGGATATTGTAGCTGATGTTAGATGGATCTTAGCTGAAAGCAGGGAATACCAGAAGAATGTCTATATGTGTTTCATTGATTACGCAAAGGCGTTTGACTGTGTGGATCATAACGAACTGTGGCAGACTCTGAGAAGAATGGGAGTCCCAGATCACTTGATCGTGCTAATGCAAAACCTATACTTGAACCAAGAGGAAGTCGTCAGAACAGAGCAAGGAAACAGTACATGGTTCAAAATTGAGAAGGGTGTATGGTTTGGCGTCAGGATTATTGGAAGATCTATCAACAATCTGCGTTATGCAGATGACACAACCCTGCTTGCTAAATCTGAGGAGGACCTGAAGTGCGTGCTGCAGAGGGTTAAGGACTGCAGCCTTCAGTACGGATTGAGGCTCAATATCAAGAAGACAAAGATTCTCACCACTGGACCAGTTGTCAGTATCAGAATGGATGGTGAAGAGATTGGGATTGTTTACAATTTTAGTCTGCATGGCTCCATGGTCAACAGGGACCTCTCCAGTGTACTGAAGAACAGTGGTGTCACTCTGGAGACTAAGGTGCATCTGATACAGGCTATGGTCTTTGCAATCACTTGTTAAGCATCAGAGAGTTGGACAATGACTAGGAAGGATAGAAGGAGAATTGATGCCTTTGAGCTGTGGTGCTGGAGAGCAGTATTGAATCTACCTTGGACTTCCAAGGAAACAAACAGCTTCATCCTGGAGAGCGTTAAACCAGGCTGTTCCTTAGAGGCAAGGATTCTGGGGCTTCGTCTCGTATACTTTGGACATGTTGTAAGGAGGAACAGGTCCTTGGAGAGGGACATCATGCTTGGGAGGGTGGAGGGATGGCACAAGAGGGGAAGATCCTCTATGCGGTGGATTGATTCAGTGAGTGGGATCATCGGGATGGGTGTGTCAGAGGCAATGTGATTGGCACAGGATAGAGCAGGGTTTAGGGCTGCTGTACATAGGGCCTCTATGAGTTGCAAGCAACTCGACAGCACATAACAACAACAACAGCATTCTTTGTCTATACATATGAGACAATTGAAATTGCCATGGCTTGGTTTGAGTACAACTTAGTCCTAAAAGTAGTATCCTTACTCTTTAGCATTTTAAGAAACACTTTTGCATTAGCTATGCCCAGTACAATTCACTTAATTCCTTTGTTGCTATTTCTGTGAGTACTGATTCAAATAAATGAACTGCTTGCCAACATTATTGTTTCCTCCACTTACCATGATGCTGTTTATTGGACCACTTCTGAAGATTTTTGTTTCCTTGATGTTGAGTTATATCTTTACTGAAGGCTATATTCTTTGATTATTGTGTGTGTGTGTGTGTGTGTACCGTCAAATCATATCTGACTGGTACAGGAGGAGATTGTCACTCCTTCTCCAAAAGAGCGTCTGGTGGATTTGAACCACGTATCTCTGGCATTGCAGTGTGGCTTCTTGCCACCAGGCCACCTGATCTTAAGGGAATACTTCAAGGTTTGTTTTTTTTTTAATATCTTTTTAAATTTTATTTTTTTCAGCACATGAGCTTTGTTGTAAATGAGTCTTCTTTTAGTCTTGGTGCCATGTTCTTCTTCATATTGTCTTATGTTATCATACTATGTACTCAACATTCAGATTGAATATGTGTGGTAAAAGGCTATAACCTAATTCACATTATTTTCTGACTTTAAGCCATACAATATCCCCTTGTTCTGTTTGAATTACTGCTTCTTGGTCTATGTAGATTCCTTATGAGCAAAATTAAATGTTCTGGAATTTCCATTCTTCGTTATTTGTAATCCAAAATCACGTGCATTTAAAAAGTCAATAAGACACAAGTAAACATCTTTTGCTGTTATGTTACTGTTCTCTGCTTTTTGCCAAGTTACATCTGATAGACCACTGATATCACTCATTCCATGACCTCTTTTGAATCCATCTTTATTTTCTGAAAGTTTGCTGTCATAATACTCCCTCAACCATTTTTTTTCACATTACAGATTTATTTTTATAAAACACATTTATTTTTACATTTTTTTGACATTTAGAGAATTAAATACTTATATAACGATTAAATTTAACCATAAAGATTTTATTTTTTTGTTTTAATTAATTGCTATTGATCTATGTCTGTTATCACTTCATCTTTTCAAATGTCCATTGACTATTTCATATCCTTTAATCCTATTCCATAATGATACTCTTATAGTCCTTAGAGAGTTGCAATGCTGATTTAAAGGAGGATGCTCTCTGGCAGTGAAATTCCCCTGTACCTCCACAGGAGAAAGATGTGCAGTCTCACTTTTTCTAAAATTTGCAGCCACTGAAAACTCATTGGACGATCAACTATGAATCTGTTCTAACCTTACTCCAGCCATTTTTAAATGATCTTCAGTAAGATTTTACCTGAATGTGATAATTAATGATATTATTTTGTCTTCATTTTGTTGGATTTTTTTTAATTGTCACATATATGAATCTCTTTTAATCATTTGGCCAGGGAGCTGTCTTTCAAATTGTTTAGCATTGACAAGTGAGCACTTCCAGGACTTCATCTGTTTCTTTCAGCATCTTTTTTTTTTAAATTTTATTAATTTTAATGAACATTTACAGAGAGTTTGGGTTTCCATTCATTAATTGTTGCACTATTTTCTCTACCCTCCCCCCAGTTCGTTCCTCTTGCCTCTCCCCCCCTAAAGTCTGTTTTAATTGTCCCATTGCCACAGTGCTTGTCAAAGCCAGTTCTGATTAATCTCCTTTGTCAGTGTGTCCTTTGCCATTCCCTGTCGCTCCTCCCTTAGAGAGACTTCACCCTGATTCATAAGAAAAAGGGAACGGCGTATTCTCTTAGCTACTTCCTGCTGAAAAGTGATGCTGTAGGTTTCAGGGTGAAGATCTTCTCTCACTACTCTAAAGGGCACTTTTGGCAGTAGGAAACACGTAGACTATTGTGGAGATTGATTTTGGAATGTAGATGCACTGTTATCAGTTGTGCTTAGCCGTACATGTTCATATCCTTGAAGATGTATCATGGAAGTGTTGCAGCCTAGAAGACACAAATTTAAGTAATAAGTTAAAAGTACACAAGTCAAAATTAAAAAGCAATAATATTCCACATAGTGGTTCAAAAAGTGGCGCAAATCAAGTTGCAAAGGGAAGGTAGTTCTTACAATAAAAGGCCTATTGGCTAACACTTTGTCTATTATAGCATAAAGGTTAGGAACCACAAGATGTAGAGGCTCAGCTATGTCATTTATTGTTCTTAAGTCCTGGAGCAAATTCCATCTACCACCGGGTTGTTTGTTTCAACATCTTAATTGGCCTTCATTTTCTGAAGCCTTATTTTTCGCCAATACCTGCAGTAATGCTTGGACTTTTCCCTTCATTATTACTGGTTTTTATTCATTTGCAACCCCCTGAAATGATTGAACTTCGTTCTATTCTTACAGTGTCTCTGTGTATACCATCAGTCTTCTTTCTATGTTTCCTGCATCATTCAATATTTTGTCCATAGAATCTTTCAGTATTAGAACTTGAGACTTAGATCTTCAATTATTTCTGCTTAAGAAATGCCAAGCTCATTCTCCCCTTTTTGTTTTCTAACTTCAGATCTTTGCACATTTCCTTATAATGCTTTACTTCGTTATTTTGAACTATCCTTTGGAATTTTATGCTCAATTCTCTTACAAAAAAAATTATGATTTTTTTTTCCTTTTTTTTTAAGCTTCTCTCCATTCTAGTGCAAGTTTTATAGTCTGTTTTGAAATTCGTCTTGACCTCATCAGTTTCTCCTCATCTCTTACTTTCCTTTGTATATGGCATAGAATTCTTTTTAAATCCAGGCTAGTTACCTTACAGAATCCACACATTAATGTCACTGTTTCATTATTATTACATTCAGGTAATTTCTAACATAACCCTGAAGAAAATGGAAATCCTGAACACTTGATTGTACTTATGTGAAACCTGTGCTTGAACCAGGAAGCAGTCCTCAGAACAGAGCAAGGAAACACTGAATGGTTCAAATACAAGAAAGGAGTGCATAAGGATGCACTCTGTCTCCATACCTTTGCAATCTATATGCAGAACAGATCATTTGGGAAACTGGGCTTTATGAGGAGGAACGTGGCATCAGGATTGGAGGAAGATTCATCAACAATCTATATTATGCAGATAACACAATCTTGCTTACTGAGATGGTGGAGGACTTGAACCATTTGCTGTAGAAGGTCAAGGACTGTAGCCTTCAAAATGGATTGAAGCTTAACAGCTTAACCTCAAGAAAAACATTCTTACCAATGGGTGAATTGGCAGCACCATGATAGAGGGAGAAGAGATTAACGTTATTAACAGTTACTACTTGTTCCGGTCCACAAACAACACTCTTGGCACCAGCAATCAGGAGATCCAAAGACAAATTGCTTTGGGTAAAATCTACTGTCAGACATCTTTCCAAAATACTGAAAAGCAATGATGTCAGTTTAGAGACTAAGGTGTGCCTAGTCCAGGCCATTGTCTTAACAGTTACTTGCTATGAATTAGAGAGCTAGACAGTGACTAAGGATGACAGAAGAAGATGGCCTTCGAGTTGTGGTGCTGGAGAAGAGTATTGAATATACCAAGGACTGGCAAGAAAACAAATAGGTCTGTCTTGGAGAGGGTGGAACCAAGTTTCTCTTTGGAGGCTAGAATTTTGAAGCTCCATCTCACATGAATTGAGCACTTGGCCAGAAGGGACTGGTCCTTGAAGAAAGACATCATGCCTGGAAGGGTAAAGGAACAATGCAGGAGAGGTAGACCCTGGATGAGATGGATTGATAAGAGAACTGGGGCAATGGAGGTTAGTGTGTCTTTGTCTTAGACTGGCTCAGGACAGGCAGGCTTCAGAGCAGCCGTACATAGGGTTGCTATGGGTTGCAGGCAAATCAACAGCACATAACAACAATTTCTGGCAAGATGATATGTATATGTTCATTTCACATATCAAGAAACTGCATTGTCAAAGACAGTTAAAAACTGTATTGTTAACTGTGTGTTAAATACTTAGCTTGCCCAAGTTATTAAGGTGTTAACACCACAGTTCTGCATTGTATACTTAATTAGTAATTGAGAAAAATACTTTAAGAACATGAGTTGATCCTTTCTTTGCCTAAATATTTCACCTAGTCTTTTCAATATCCACTTGTTCATTTAGGCAATGATTCTTGCCAAATATAAATAATATCTTAGAAATGTGAAAATTATATTTTTCTGACATTTCTTTAACATGTTTATTAGCTGTCACTTTTTTTTAAATTTTTTTTTTAGCTGTCACTTTTATATAAAGGCAAACTACTTCACTCTCTTTGATATCACATGAATTTTTTTTTCAGGGTAAAATAGTAAGGATGGATATATTGGAAAGAACATCCTCAAAGGGAAGGACCTCCCTCCATAAAAGGAAATATGGAGGAGAAAGGCCTCACATGATGTTTTTAAAATTGTAATCCATAACTAATAATACATTAAAGAGATTGACCAAAAGTAGAAAATAATTCTACTCTTCATAAGATGTTTTAGTTTTAGAGGGTACAGTTTTTCACTTGTATGTATTTATGTTAATAATGTCTTTCATTGCTTTTAAAAACGGTTTTTAGATAAATATTAGAAATTTTCTCATTTTTCACTTACGGAGATCTGGTGGTTTATTCCATAGGGTGTTGTACTGCTAACTCAAGCATGGCACCTACCTGGCAATTTGAATCCACCAGGGGCTCCATGAGAAAGATAGGCTGTCTTGTGTAATGTGTTTTAAAAACCCACTGGGAAAAAAAATTTAAAAAAAAAAACAACAAACCCACTGGAGGGTCAACTATGAATTGTTTTGATTCAAAAGCAATAAATTTGAGGATTTTAAAAATATAATAAATATTGGTAGGAAAAACCCATTATAAAACTGTCTTGATAATTTCAGAATTTAAAAGATCTCGAGTCCAAAAAATGAACATATTTTTAAATAGCAAACTCTGGTAGTCTAGTGTGTAAGGGGTTGGGTTGCCAACCTGACAGCGTGTGCTTCAATTCCACCAGCTCCATAAGACAGTTGAGCACTTGCCTCCCATGTTATTTATAGCCTCAGAAAATTCAACACAGGGTCAGCAATGAATTGATTCCAACTTGATGCCATATAACACGAACATTCTTTTAAATTAATCATCTCATTATTTTCCCTTCCATTTTGGCAAATTCTTCGCTACTTATTTGTGTTTATCTTTAACCCCCCTCTCTAGAAATGATAGTTTATTTTTTAATAAAATTTTTACTTTTAATTTCTATTTTAACAAATTTACAGAAAAATTAGATTTTCATTCATTGTTGCACATTTTACCCTTTTTTCCCTCCCTTCCCCCTCCCCTAGTTCACTTTTTTGTTTTTAATGTTCGTTCGTTGTTGCATAATTACTCCCCCCTTCCCCAGTCCTCTTTGCAATGTACCCATTATTCTGGGCTGTTGTCATAAGTGTAATGCCTGATCATATATTCCTTTTGAATAGTTCTTTTCTTCATCTGTTCCAATGCAGTATTCATTTATATATCCCCTCTATTTTTTAAAATCAAAATTATTAACTAAATATTTTTTCATGTATAAATAATTTTTATTCTGGACTTTAGATAATTTGTAAATATTTTAATTCACAGGTTGAATACACAAGAAAACAATATAAAGTACAGATTTCTCAGCTAACAGAAGAAGTTTCAGCCCTTCAAATGGTAAGTTAGAAGACACTATTTCTTTCTGAATATTGTTTATTTTAACAGTCAAAATACATACTTTTGAACATTGATTTTTTTTTTCATTCATTCGAGGTTATTATTGTTGTTATGTGCCATTGAATCAGAACTAACTCATAGTTGACCTTCAAGTGGGTTATGAGGGTCAGTATGTCACACAAGAAAAAAATTATACTTATTTCTCCCACAAAGCAGCTGATAGGTTTGAACTGTGAGTCTTTGAGTAGACAACACTACTCCTTACCACTGAACTACTAACAAAGAGTATTGCTTACTCAGAGCTCAGTGAGTTTTTTTTTTTTTGGGGGGGGGTAAATTTTATTTTTATTATTTATGTGTGTGTATACCTACCGTCAAATCAGATTTGACTGGTACAGGAGGAGATTTTTCCTCCTTCTACAGCAAAGCATCTGATGGATTTGAACCACTCATTTCTGGGATTGCAGTGCAACTTCTTGCCACTAGGCCACCAGAGCTTGCTAAAGCTCAGTTTTGTAGAGTCAGAACTGAATCATAGCTAACCTTCATTTGGATTTTTTTGGTTGTAAATACATGGGAGGAGATTGCCTCTCTTTCTCCTGGTGGAGCTCCTGGTGGAGCTCCTGGTGGATATGAGTTGCCCTTGTTGTTGTTGTTGTTGTCATGTGC
The DNA here is from genome assembly GCF_000299155.1 of Elephantulus edwardii. Classification (NCBI taxonomy): domain Eukaryota; kingdom Metazoa; phylum Chordata; class Mammalia; order Macroscelidea; family Macroscelididae; genus Elephantulus; species Elephantulus edwardii. The sequence continues at coordinate 931,261 of NW_006400061.1, forward strand.
CATTGAGTCACCATGGACTCATGACAACCCTATGTACAACAGCTCTAAATCCTCCTCTGCCTTTGCCAAGCTCACTGTCTCCAAAGCACCTATGCTCATTACCCTAGTCACTGAATCAATCCGTTTTATCAAGGGCCTTCCTCTCTTTCGCTGCCCCTCCACCCTCCCAAGCATGACATCTCTCTGCAAGGACTGGTCCCTTTTTGCAACATGAACTTCATTAGAGGTTAAAAATACAACTCCCTATGGACTATACCTCTGGAGTTCTCTAGACCAATGTTAGATGCTAGAAGAAGAGTGAAAATTGAAGATAACATGCTTTCTGCAGTCATAGAGTTTGTAGTCTAATGGGAAAGATCAGTGGCCTGTATTTGCTCGTTTGCTATAATTACTTGTCTTTGACACTCCTACCTGGAACTATAAAACAAGCAAGCAAGCAAGCAAATATTTTTAAAACCTTTAGGAAATTCATTTTTTCACTTGTGATTTTTAAAAAATGTTTTTATTGGTTTTCATATAATAATTCATTAACATTATGTTTCATTCATATACATTGTGTTTTATACAATCTTTCATTTACATTGTGTTTCGTACAATGATTCAGACACAGTCTGTTTTACTTTCTTTTTTAATAGCTCCATCTCTGGAAATCTTTGGTAAGAGACCAAAGATTTATAAGTTCCAGGGTGAAGCCTGAGTTTAGGAAATTACTTTTAAAAAATAATCCAAACTGTATTACCTGGAACAGTGTATCTGGTAGCACAGCAAAAGATTGGAGTTGGGATGCCCAGTCAGGGCAGTTTCTTTTTTGTCTGAGTGGTGGCCTAGGTCCCAAGTTGTTAGCCAAGTCATGAGTAGCATCTTCTCTGGTCTAAGGGTTTGTTGAGCCTCAGGCAGAGTTACTGCTGATCACTGAGAAGCATAGACTGGTCTGCGTGGCTGGAGAACATGTCTTTGTCAGTCTAAAAGATGAGTGCAGTCAGGGTGCCCATTCAGAGGTAGAGGGAACAGTCATTGCCAACCCGAGATGTCCAAGGAATGAAGTTGATACTTCATGATGGTGAAATAAACAGATGCTAGTTCAGAACCTCTGCACCTAAGGGACCAGAAAACAAAGACAACAGATATGGATTATAGTCCTGGAACTCACAGTTTAAGAAAAAAAGATAATGTTTGTTTTATGTGTTTTGCTGGTTTTTTATTTGGTGCATAGATATTTATTATTGTTATGTCCTCTTGTTCTATTGACCCTCTTTCAGCATTATGTAGTGACCTTCCTTGTCTTCTGTGATGGTTTTTGCATTGATATTTATTTTGTCAGAGATTAATATGGCTACTTCTGCTTTTTTCTGGTTGCCATTTGCTTGGTATATTTCCCCCCACCCTTTTATTTTTAGCCTGTCTTTATCTTCATTTTTCAGGTGTGTCTCTTGTAGACAACATATTGATGGATTTTGTTTTTTTTATCCAATCTGCTACTCT
>NW_006400061.1:945462-952215 GCF_000299155.1 Elephantulus edwardii
AGCATCAGCATGGATGGTGAAGAGATTGAGATTGTTCACAGCTTTAGTTTGCTTGGCTCCACAATCAGCAGTCTTGGCACCAGCAGCCAGGAAATCAAAAAACGTATTGCGATATGAAAGTCTGCTGTTAAGGACCTCTCTAAAGTACTGAGGAGAAACGGTGTCTCTCTGGAGACTAGGGTGCGTCTAATACAGACCATGGTCTTTGCAATCGCTTGTTATGCATCAGAGAGTTGGACAATGACCAAGGAGGATAGAAGGAGAATTGGTGCCTTTGAGCTTTGGTGTTGGACAAGAGTATTGAGGGTACCATGGACTGCTAAGGAAATAGATTCATCCTGGAGAGGGTTAAACTGGGCTGCTCCTTGGAGGCAAGGATTCTGACATAATTTGGTCATGTTGTAAAGAGAGACTGGTCCTTGGAGAAGGACATCAATCTTGGGAAGGTGGAGGGCAGGCGCAGGAGGGGAAGGTTCTCTAGGAGGTGGATTGATTTGGTGACTGGGGTCATCGGGATGAGTGTGTCGGAGTCAATGAGATTATTACAGTACAGAACAGCGTTTAGGGCTGTTGTACATAGGCTTGCTATGATTTGCAAGTGACTCAACAGCACATAACAACAAAAACAACAACAATATTCCAATTGTATGTATGTGCCATAGTTTCTTTAATGATTCATGTCTTTTTTGATGGACATTTGAGTTGGTTCCATTTCTTTGCTATTATTAAAAAATGATGCAGTGCTTATTAGTATGTATTCATTTGCTTGTATTATAACTCTTCTTTCTTAAGGGATAAACACTTAGTAGTGGGATTAGTAGATCAAATAGTATTTCTATTCCCAACTTGGATATTATATTTCTAAAGTAATATCAAACTGTTTTGTGGCTGCATAATTTTATAGTCTCATTAGCAGTTTGGAAGTTATCATCTCTCCATACTCTCACCAGCATTTCTTAGGTACCATCTTATTGAAATTGGCTAGTGTTATGCGAAACCTATACTTGGACCAGGAGGCAGTTGTTAGAAGAAAGAAAAGGAAACACTGCACGGCTCAAAATTGGGAAGGAAGTGTGTTAAGGATGTGATCTATCTCCATATCTTTTCAGTCTATATGCGGAACAGATTATCCGAGAGGCTGGGCTCTATGAGAAGTGTGTGGAATCAGGATTGGAGGTAGACTCATCAACAATCTGCATTATGCAGATGACACAGCCCTGCTTGCTAAAACTGAGGAGGACCTGAAGCTCTTGCTGCAGAGGGTCGAGGACTGCATCTTTCAGTATGGATTGAAGCACAACATCAAGAAAATGAAGATTCTCATCACTGGGCCAATTGGCAGCATCATGATAGATGATGAAGAGATTGAAGTTGTTGACACCTTCAGTTTACTTGACTCTGCAGTCAACACTCTTGCTACCAACAGCCAGGAAATGAAAAGATGAATTGCATTGGGAAAGTCTGCTGTCAGAGACCTCTCCAAAGTACTGAAGAGCAACGTTGTCATTCTGGAGACTAAGGTGTTCCTGATATAGGCCATGGCCTTTAATTACTTAGTATGTATCAGAGAGGTGGACAATGACTAGGAATAGAAGGAGAGTTTATGCCTTTGAGCTGTGGTGCTGTAGAAGAGTATTAAATATACCGTTCACTGCTAGGAGAACAAACAAGTTCGTCCTAGAGAGGTTGGGACCAAGCTGCTTCTTGGAAGCAACGATTCTCAAGCTTCATCTGAAATACTTTGGACATGTTGCAAGACGAGATCAGTCCTTGGAGAGGGATGTCATGCTTGGGAGGGTGGAGGTACAGCACAGGACAGAAAAACCCTCAATGAGATGGATTGAATCAATGACTGGGGTAATAGGTTTGGCTATGTCGGAGACAATAAGGTTGGCAAGGGATAGAGCAAGATTTAGGGTTGTTGTGCATCGGGTCACTGTGAATTGCAGGCAGCTCGACTGCACATAACAACAACAAGTTGTTTCTGGACAATGTGGTCTCTCACTGTTTTGATATACATCTCTGTAGTAGCTAATTATGTTGAGCATTTCTTCATGTGGTGTTGGCTATCACAAAATCTCCTTAAAGTGAAGAGTTCTTGTCCTGTTTTTTAATTGGACTGGGGTGTTTTTCTTGTTGAGGTGTTGAATGTTGTTTCTTTTCTTTCTTTTTTTTTTTTTATTTTAAAACTCCTCTAGTTCTCTCGTATGTCTCTGGTGGCCAGGAGCCACGCCTTGCCCTATGTGGGCTCAGCATAGAGTGAGTTTAATGTACATACTAGAAGCCGTGAAATGTCCTCAGACCTTTGTGAGGTAGGAGGGATGTTTTTCTGCTTGAGAATGCAGTGCTTCAACTTTGCATATGTCACCACTGATGGGTCTTCTGCTTCATGGTCCTGTGAAGAGGTAAATGGTTAGTGGGGTGTACATATATTTATAGGGACTAAGAGGGAATATTGGAAGCAAAAGTGGCACCACTTCCTAAACAATATGCCTCTGGGAACTCTGTGAACTTTGATAAATGCCAATAGTTTTAGAGGGGCTTCAAGCCTTTTGTTCATAGGGTTGTTATGAGTTGTGCTCGACTCAAAGGCAGTCAACAACAGTACATTTCAGAGACTAGTTATTTGTCAGATGCTGCATTACCATTTTTTTTATTCCAAATGTGTAGATTTTAAAAAAAAAACTTTTGATGCACATAAGGATCTTTTCAGAAGGCCCCTGGTTTCTAGTTTATTCTCTACTAGTTGTTCATTGTAGGCTATATTTTATAGTCTATTTATACAATAGATTAGGACCTCCTAATACCCCAATTTTTTCTTTGATGACCTTTATAGTTTTAGGTTTTACACCTAGATTCTTGATCCATCTCAAATTTGTTCTTTTCTATGGGGTTTAGGTCTTGTTTGCATTTTCTGCAAATAGATTTTTCCCAGCCCCATTTGTAAAAGAGGCTGTCTCTTCCACATTCAAGGGATTTCATCTCTTTGCCAAAGATCTGCTGCCCATAAAAAAGCCCTGTGAGGCAATTCTGTTCTGTCACATAGGACCACTATAACGTGGAATTGATTTGACAGCAGTAACAGTAACAGCAGTAGTAGGAATAATGAAATGTTCTCAGTATTGTCTGTTCATCCAAAGCCTGATTCACAATTACCAAGAATAACTACCTTTTTTCTCTTACTGTAAAAAATCCCAAAACAACTAAAAAATAATAGCTGTTAACCGTGTTAATTTTTTACTTACTTCTAATGTTGTTACTATGTGCTGTGGAGTCAGATACAGTTCATAATGGCTCTACTTTAATTAGTAAAATATTAAATGTCATGAGTTGATAAATTTGTTGAATTTTCTAATTAAAACCTTGTGGGAAAAAATGTTTTATGTTCATAAAGCAATGTAAGTAGTAGTTCCGTTGGTTATTTATAAAGAAACAAATAATTTTTATTTATGTATCCATATGTCTTTCAGGCCGTATATTGTCTGTCAGGGTGTTGTTTCTTCCCTTTTTAAAATATATGGTAAGGATATATGTAAAATAAAACTTGTGTGAAAACTTGTTGCCAACAATTCCATAAGAAAAAGGTACTGTTTGTTCATTCCTTGTTCTGTTCAGACTATTGCTTTTTGGTCCATTAATAGGTTACAAGAACAAATGAAAGGGAGACTGGGGGCAGCAGTTCTACTCTGAAAGGTGGGATCTTTTGTTTTGGGTGAGGGTTATTTGGCTTGTTTGGTTATTTTTTATTTAAGCCTCTTGTTTAGAGTCACCACCACCTCCTTGAGGGCCTTTGTATTTAAAAGTCGCGTAGGCCCTCTGGCTAGTGTAATTATAATTTAGAGGAGCATTCTTCTCACTGGTGCAGCACTAGTCTGTCAGTTTGCTGTACTGAGATAACCTGGAGTGGCTATGATGCTGAACTCTGTGCCATTGGGGTGTCAAATACCATAATGGTTACCCATGGTGGACAATGTTTGGTGGAGCTCCCAGAGTAAGACATATTTGGAAGCAAGTGTGTCGTCTGTTTCCTAAACAACATGCCTCTGGAAACTCTATGCCCTTTGAAAAACAACAATAGATACAAAAAGACTTCAGATTTTTTTTTGTTCACACGGTCACTATGAGTTATCTTCGACAACAACATAGCTTTCTCATGAGCACAGTCAAGTATTCTGGAATTCCCATTCTTCTCAATGTTAGCCAAAATTTTTGTGATCCACACAGTAAACTGCCTTTGCATAGTCAATAAAACACAAATAGACACTATTCTGATTACTCTTTGCTTTCAGCCACGAACAAGAAGCAGTCGTTTGAACAGAGCAAGGAAATACTGTATGGTTCAAAATCAGGAAAGGCATGTGTCAAGGACGTGTCCCCATACCTTTTCAATCTATGTGTGGAACAGATAATTTGTGAGGCTGGACTTTCTGAGGAGAAATGCAACTTCAGGATTGGAGGAAGATTCATCAGCAACCTGTACATTATGCCATTATGCATATGATACATCTTTGGAGGAAGATTCATCAGCAACCTGTACATTATGCCATTATGCATATGATACATCTTTGCTTGCTGAGACTGAGGAGGACCTGAAGCATTTCCTATAGAAGGTCAAGGACTGAAGTCTTCAATATAGATTGCATTTCAACATCGAGAAATCAGAGATTCTCACCACTGGTCCAATTGACTGCCTTATGACAGGTGGAGAATAGACTGAGATTAAGAATTTCATCCTGCTTGGATCCACTAATAGCACTCTTGGCACCAGCAATCAGGAGATCAAAAAACTAGTTGCATTTGGAAAAGTCTGCTGTCAGAGACCTCTCCAGAGTATTAAAGATCCTCAATGTCGAAAGATGGGATAAACTTTGTATACTGCATTGAAACGGATAAGGAAGAGAACTATTTAAAAGGGATATGTGATTAGGTATTATTGTCATGACAGGTGTCCAGAACTAAGGCTGCATATAGGCATGGGACTTGGGGAGAGGGATTGTATAACAATGAAAGAATTTTTCTTTTACATTTCAAAGAGAAGAGCTAACTGGGGGGAGGGGTGCACAGGGAGAAAAGTTCAAGAATGAATGAAAGAATGGAAATCCAAAATCTCTGTAAATTTTCATTAAAATTAATTATAACAATAAAAAAGAGCCTCATTGTCAATCTAGAGACTAAGCTGTGCCTAATCCAAGCCATGGCCTTCACAATTACTTGTTGTGTATCAGAGAGCTGGACAATAACTGATGACAGAAAAAGAATTTTTATTTCTTTGAGTTGTGGTGCTGGAGAAGAATATTGAACATACCATAAACTGCCAAGAGAACAAACAGGTCTTTCCTGGAAAGGGTGAAAGCAGTTGCTCCTTGGAGGCAAGGATTTTGAAACTCTGCTCCCATACTTTGACTGTGTTGCCAGGAGGGATTAGTCCTTAGAAAAGGGCATCATTCCTTGATTGGTGAAGGGTCAAGGCAGGAGAGGAAGACCCTGGATGAGATGAATTGACACAGTGACTGTTAAGTGTGGCAGATGTGTCAGAGACCGTGAGATTGGTATATGATAGGGTAGGATTCAAAGCTATTGTTCATAGGTTCACTATGAGTCATTTTCGACTTGACACCACATAACAATAATTTCTTTATTGCTTTCCTTTTTAATTTCCCCAACCTCTATCACACACTTAGTCTGTTAACTTACAACTTTCTACTATCTCTAGGGACCTCTGGTGGCTTAGTGGTAAGAAGTTGTACTGCCAACCCAAAAGCAGTTTTAGTCCACCAGCTGTTTCACAGAAGACAGATATGCTGTCTCCTTTTATGCATTTTACTGCCTCTGAAAACCCACTGGAGGGTCAGCTATGAGATGTTTCTGACTTGAGGGTACATGTTGTTGTTATATGCCATCGAGTCACTTACGACTTGTAGCAACCCTGTGTACAATAGCCCTGAAACTTCTGTCTTGTGCCAACCTTATAGTCTCTTAACATACCTACTCTCATTACCCCAGTTACTGAGTCAATCCATCTCTTTGAGGGTCCTCCTCTCTTGCACTGTTTCTCCACCCTTCCAAACATGATGTCCCGCTCCAAGACTGGTACCTCCTTGCAATAGGCCCAAAGTATGTCAAATGAAGCCTCAGAATCCTTGCCTCCAAGGAGCAACCTGGTTTCACCCTCTCTAGGACAAACATAGCAACAACAAATATTGTGTAGCCGGAGGCAGTTTCTAAAATCTTGGGATGTGTAGCTCTTTGAAAATTGAACTTTTCTTTTTTCCTTTTTAATTCATGTATTAGTTTTTTTTTTAAAAGGTAACTGCGGTGTTTTCATTTGAACAAACAATTTTATATCTCCTTATTTTCTTAAATTTTTATCATCTATATTTATATGTCTTGAATTTATAGGAGTGTTCCGAAAAACAAGGCCAAATTGAACGAGCCATTAGAGACAAAAAAGCAGTGGAAGAAGAGCTAGAAAAGGTAAAAAGAAAAAGGAAAAAGTAACTACCTAAAACCAAACTGCAAATGTTCAACATTACTGTCTGCTTCCATCATACTCTCCTACTAGTCTACTTACTAGCAACCCCCTTACTTAATAAGTATTCTCCTGGTGAGTGTTTTTATTTTTCTTTTGGAATATATTCAGAGTCTGCAATTTAAATACGAATATTACCTGCATGCATTTCTTTCCAAAAGTGACCACAATTTTTAACTTAAAAATATAAGTTCAGAAACTCTGTTTTGGAATACAATGAATTT